>NC_077227.1:734257922-734267041 GCF_027887165.1 Monodelphis domestica
TCTCATTCTAATAACGTCATAGGTTCATTCCCTATTCTGTGGTTGGAAGAGACTTCAGAAGCGATCTCATCCAACTCATCCCTGAACATGTATAACACGTTAAGCCCAGGGTCACCTCAGCCCCTGCTCAAAGATGGCCACTTGAGTGAAGAAGCCCTGATCATTCCATTAATGAGTTGTCATTGTTAAAAAGGTTTCCTTAGGGTAGTAATGGCAAACCTTTTAGAGACAGAATGCCGGGCCCTGCCCCCATCCCATCCCCCAGAATGAGTGCCCTGCCTGCCCCCACTCCAGAGATCGAGTGTTGTGTCCCTGTCCCCCACCACATGCTGTGTATGCCCTACCTCCCCCTTACCCCACACAGGGGAGGGAGAAAGAACTCCCATTGGGTTGCTGAGCAGAGGGGCAGGTAAAGTGAGGAATGTCCTCAGCAAGTGTAGAGATGAGGAGGGGAGTGGTCCAAGCACTCCATTCCTCTCTAGCTCTGCCTCCTATGAGCCTCCCACCTTACCCCAGTGAGTTCCCATTGGCTTCTGGGCAGAGGGGCAAGGGATATGAAAAAATGTCATGAGGCACAGTGGAGAGAGAAAGGGGACCCAAGTCCCTATGCCTGTCTAGCAAAGAACTCTGGGGGTGGGAAGGGAAGGTGGCCACATGCTCACAGAGAGTGCTCTGTGTGCCGTATTTGGCACCCATGCCATAGGTTCACCATCACTGCCTTAGGGGCTAGGTAGCTCAGGAGATAGAGAGTCAGGCCTAGAGATAGGAGGTTCTGGGTTCAAACCTGACCCCAGACACTTCCTAGCTGTGTGACCCTAGGCAAATCACTTAACCCCCATTACTTAGCTGTTACCACTCTTCTGCCTTTGAAACAAGCCACAAAATTGATTCTAAAACAAAAAGTAAGAATTTAAAAAAAAAAAAAGCTGACTACTCAGGGGCAGATAGTTGGCTCAATGAATAGAGCTCCAGGCCTGTGGTGGGGAGGACCTGGGTTCAAATCTGGCCTCAGACACTTCCTAATTGTGTGATCCTAGTCAAGTCACTTAACCCCATTTGCCCAGCTTCTACCTTCTGCTCTAGAGTTGTCACTAGGACATAAAGTAAGGGTGGAGACAAAGAGATGGAGAGCCTACTATGTGCCAGATACTATGCAAAGTGCTGGAGATACAGTCAAGAAAAAGAAAGACAGTCCCTGCCCTCAAGGAGCTTATAATCTAGTCAGAAGAGTCTACAGAAAGAATGGGTGGCTGGGAAACAGTAGTGGAGAGAAACCAGGGGTTATCTGACTCTGGGGTATCTTATTCTGTAGAATTGAAACCAGACAGAGCAGCAGATGAAGAGAGTAGAGATATATCCCCCTGCATATAACATGTACACAAGTAAATACATTTTAAAAAATGTTTTCAAACAAATCTTTCTCCATATAAGAGCCCTTCAGAGTCACGAAAATGGTTATCATGGCTTCTCTTCTTCCAGCTACACATCCCAACTTCCTTCAAGCTCCTGCTATGACAGGCTCAAGGCTCTTCCCCAGCCTAGCTGTCCTGCTCTGGAGGCTCTCCAGTTCATTAATATCCTTCCCAATCCATGGTACCCAGAGCAGAACACAGTGTATCAGTATGGTCTGATCAGGGCAGGTTTGGAGGTCATTCTGAGGCATTCTGGAGGGACTACTTGGGAGACTGATGGAAGGTGAGAGTCTGGCACTTAGCAAAGGGTCTGGGGCTGGATCGAAACAGAGCAGATCATCCATGCACAAGTGATCGTGCCCCACAATTCTATCCTGAGAGCCCATTTTCTAAAACAAGTATGACCATGATTAACGGAAGCACAGCTTTCAGAAGCCCTTCCAGAACCTCAGGATTCCAATGTTGGAGAGGACCACAGATGCCATCTGGTCCAAGCCATGCCTGACCAAGGAGTCCCTCTCCACTAGACCAGACAAGGGGTCACCCACCCTTTACTCCTCCTTGGGGGAATCAGGGGAGTCAGGGGAGCCTTCTCTTCACCCCATCCCCAATCACCAGGCTGCCCAGACTCTACTGACCCACCTAAGCCTAGAGGGAAGGGCAACATGACTGTCCACACTGCTCAAATAAGCTCAAAGTCAACAATCTATTCCTACTGGTTAGAGAGAATACCATTAGGCTTTTCCATCGGCTCTTCTCCAGACCTGTCCTTTCTCTGAGGCTAGAATCTCCATCTCTTAGCTTCCTGCCTTTTTACTAGATGTTCCCCAAGTCTAGAATGCTCTCCCTCCTCATCTCCGCCTCCTGGCTTCCCTGATTTCTTTTAAGACAGCTAAAATCCCATTTTCTACCCAAAGACTTTCTGAATCTTCCTTAATCCTACTGTCTTTCCTCCACTGATGATTATTTCCAATTTATCCTATCTAGTAGACAGCTGGTGATACAGTGAATAGAGAGCACAGCCTAAAGTCAAGAAGATTTGAGTTCAAATTTGCTTCAGACATTTATTGCTTTGTGATCCTGAGTCAAGTTGCTTAATCTCCACTTGCTACAGCTTCCTCAAGTCTAAAATGGGGATAATAATAGCTCCTACCTCCCAGGGTTGTGGTGGTTTAAATGAGATAGTAATTATAAAGTTCTTAGCACAGTGTCTGGCACATAGTAGGTTCTTAATTAATGCATATTCCCTTCCCTCCTTCCTAAATTTGTCCTCATAATTGTTGACATGTTATCTCCTTCTTTATAGACTGTGAGCTCCTTGAAGGCACATAGTAGGTTTCTTAATTAATGCATATTCCCCTTCCCTCCTTCCTAAATTTGTCCTCATAATTGTTGACATGTTATCTGCCTTGTTATAGACTGTGAGCTCCTTGAAGGCAGAGATTGTTTTTTACCTTTGCATCCCCAGCACAGTAGGAGCTTAATAAATTGATTTCTCTTTCCACCTTAGAATCAATACTATGTTTTGGTTCCAAGGCAGAAGAGTGGTAAGGGCTAGGCAATAGGAGTTGAGTGACTTGTCCAGGGTCACCCAACTGGGAAGTGTTTGAGGCCAGATTTGAACCTAGAACCTCCCATCTCTAGGCCTGGCTCTCAACCCACTGAGCTACCCAGCTGACCCCCTAATAAATGCTTCCTGATTTGATTTGCACTGTCCCTACAGATCTCAGAACCCGATCATCCAACTTGACAAGGGCCTGGCCATCTGCCTTAGAACTGGTTGGTTGGCTTATCAACCCACCCTCTAGTTCAACTTTCTTTTATGACTTGTTTTCCCAGTTAGAGTGGAAACTCCTTGAAAGCAGGGTCTGCTTCAACATTCCATCTGCATTCCCTGCACTTAGCACAGTGCTTGGCACATAGTAAGCTCTAAATAAAAGATTTTCTTTTTATTCATTCTTCCATTCAAGTCAATATTTTCACGCACCTCCAACCCCAGGCTCCTGGTTTTCCCCTCTGGGGCCAAACAGGTCCAGGCTGATTCCCCTTTCCAGAGTCAATCCTTCAAATATTTGAAGACGGATTTCATGACATCCACCAAAAGTCTTTTCTTCCCTTCCCCTACGAAAAGAGAGGATCGGTGAGAACAGGCAGCGTCCTTTCTAATATTTGTTTCTCCCCAGCGCCAAGCACAGAGCCCCGCACACTCACACAGCCCTGCGCAGCGGAGCTCCTTCATCAGTTTATTGGATTTATGGGACGGTAGATGGTTCATAAATATCCACTGCATCGAATGGAATTCGTAATAACATCTGTCAGTTTCCAGCCCCAAAGTCGAGAATTCGGGGATTATTTGAGATCTGCTCATTTGGAGTTTGCTTAGTCAAGCCTGAGAACCCGGCTCGACACTGTTTTATAATCTTACACCTCTAATTCTTCGCCAAGAGAGATCTCTGAACACTAAGAAGGGGTGATTCAGGCAGAATTAAGTATTGCGCAGGAACGGAGGCGTTTCTTCATTAATGTATGCCTTCTGATCGGAGCCACCTGAGCATACCATATATCAAATGGAATTGGATTGCAGCCCACGATAATGGAGCTAATTAAGGTAGAAAAAGGAGAGTGACGTCAGCAGCTCATTCACAAGGTGGGGGAGGCAGCCCAGCTAGAGTGGAAAGTGCCCTGGGCCAAGGCTCAAGAGACCAGGGTTCCCATTTCAACTTAGAAACGAGCCAGCTATAGAATGGTGAACCAGCCGCCATGACACCTCCTGGCTGTAAAAGGAGCGGGCGGACCAGGTGATGTTTCAGGTTCCTTCCAACTCCCAGTAGTGTCAGAGCAGCCTTCCCATGATAGAGGCCCGCTGAAGACTTGGGAAGTCACTCTCACAAAACCTCCCTGACTCCTGAGTCCACCCTGAGAAATCCTGGGAGTCTCAGTGGCTAGCTCATTCTGAAAGTCTCTCGGGCACAGCGGCCACACAGGGAAACCCTGGGAACCTCATTATATGGCTCATTTTGCTTTCCCAAATGGGCCCTTGGCTCCTCTTCAAGCATTCATTCTAATAAGACAATTATATTAAAAAGGTTTTATTTATAACACAAAAAATACTGTAAATACCCACAACTGAGTCCAAAGCCAGTCAAGAAAAACTCTCTCCGTCCTCCCCTGTTTCTCTCTCTGATCTCTCTATCTCTGTTGGTCCCTGTCTCTGTCTCTCTGTGTCTCTCCCCTTTCTTTCTCTGTCTCTTCCTCCCTTTCTCTCTCTGTCTCTGTCTCTCCTCTCCTCTCTCTCTCTTACACACAAGCATGCATGCATGCACACTGCCTCTTCTCTGACTCTGTCTCCTCTCTTTTCACACACACACAAACATATACTCTCTCTGTCTTTCTCTGTCTGTCCCTCTCTGTCCCTCTCTCTCTCTCTCTCTCTCTCTCTCTTCTCCTCTCCTCTCTCTCTCTCTCTCTCTCTCTCTCTCTCTCTCTCTCTCTTCTCTCTCTCTCTTTCTCTTCTCTCTCCTCTCTTCTCTCTCTCCTCTCCTCTCTCTCTTCTCTCTCTCTCTTCTCTCTCTCTCTTTCTCTCTCTCCTCTCTTCTCTCTCTCCTCTCCTCTCTCTCTTTCTCTCTCTCTTCTCTCTCTCTTCTCTCTTCTCTCTTCTCTCTCTCCTCTCTCTCTTCTCTCTTCCCTCTCTCTCTTCTCTCTCTCTCTCTTTCTCTCTCTCTCTTTTCTCTCTCTCTCTTTCTCTCTCTCCTCTCTTCTCTCTCTCCTCTCCTCTCTCTTTCTTTCTCTCTCTCTCTCTCTCTCTCTCTCTCTCTCCTCTCTCTCTCTCTCTCTCTCTCTCTCTCTCTCACACACACACACACACATACACAAACACACCCTCTCTCCGTCTCTGTCTCTCTGTGTCCCTCCTCATTCCCTGTCTGTTTGTCTGTCTGTCTGTCTGTCTGTCTGTCTGTCTGTCTGTCTCTCTCTCTCTCTCTCTCTCTCTCTCTCTCTCTCTCTCACACACACACACACACACACACACACACACACACACACACACACCCTCAGAGATCTTTTAGTCCATCTGATTTGTGGTAGCCCCTAGGTGTGGCTCACTGAAAGTCCAACATTACTCCCTACCCTAAATCAAGTCAATTACTCTTCCCCTACTACAGGGATGCAGAACCTATGCAGAACATATGGCAAAGATGGTCTACAGAGCACTCTCTGTGGGCACTCTGACATCTCTACCACCTCCCCACCCCCAGAGTTCCTTACTAGAAAAGCAGAGGGACTGGGGCAGTGCTGCTCCTCTCTCCTTCTCCACTATACCTGATGACATTTTTTCACATACCCCACCCCACCACCCAGCAGCCCAGTGGGAATACACAGGGCAGGATGGTGGAAGACTCATAGGTGACAGAGCTGGAGGGGAGCAGAGGGCTTAGGGCCACTCTCCTCCCCTTCTCTATGCTCACTGAGAACATTCCTCACTTCATCCATCCCTCCACCCAGCAGCCCAATGGGCTACCTACCCTGTGGGGGGGGGGGGGCACATACCCAGCACGGGAAGGGACCAGGCACCCCATCTCTAAAAGGTTCACCATCATTGCCCTATTATGTGCAAGAGCACCATGCCAGTCTCTATGTCAAAAAAGTTCCCCATCTAATGAAGAAGAAAACATAGCAATTGTGTACAAACTTGATAAAGGCAGGACAACTGGGTGATAATCAATAGGGAAGGGGAATCAGGAAAGTCTTCCTAGAAGAGGCAGAATTTTAGCTGGGACTAGAAGGAAGCCAAGAGACAGTGGTAAGGAAAGAGAAGATTCCAAGTATGGGAAACAGTCAGTAAAAATGCCCAGAGCTAGAGAAGGACCAGCAAGGAGGCCGATGTCACCAAAGGACAGAATGCATGCTGGGGAGCAAGGTTTAAGAAGAACTGGAAAGACAGGAAGGACTTTAAAAGCCAAACAATAGAATTTATATTTGATTCTGAAAGTAATTGGGAGCCATTGGAGTTTCCAAGAAGGGGGGTGACCCCAGACCTGCTTGGTCCCCATGGTTCACAGAACCAGTGAAAAGCAAGGTCCAGGTTGCTTCCTTGGAGCCATGGCTTTGTACTTATTTATTGTTGCTTTTTTCTAGTTCCTCCTCTGATTCTCAGGTCTGTGGCCCCCTGCCATGTCAGTCTTGCTCCCTCGCTTTGTTTATTTTTACTTTTTAATGTATTTTTCTTCAGTCATATGTAGAAACAATTTTTAAAAATTTTAACCTTTTATCTTAGACTTAATACTGTGTATTGGTTCTAAGGCAGAAGAGCAGTGAGGATTAGACAATGGGGGTTAAGTGACTTGCCCAGGGTCACACAGCTAGGAAGTGTCTGAGGTCAGATTTGAACCCAGGACCTCCTATCTCCAGGCCTGGTTCTCAATCTGAGCCACCTGGCTGCCAATTTTTGAAAATTGTTTTCTGACATTTTCAGGTTCATATTTTCTCCATCCCTACCTTTCTCCCCTCTGCACAGTAGTAAAGAGTCTGATACAGATTATACTCGTTCTTTCATACAATACATATTTCCACATTGCTCTTGTCATGATAGAAGACACATAACACATAAATAGTAAAACAATTCCTGAAGGGAATAAAGTTCTCCCTTGCTTTCACATTAATCCAGAACCCCTGGGCTCTGATCTCTGAGGGGGCAGAGGAAGAGGGGTTCTAGGTGGCTAAAGAAGCCTTCGGCTTAGGCTGGGAGCAACTTGGCAGCTCCATCCTCCTCCCTGTGGACAGCAGTCCCTAGGTTTGCCCATGGTGTTTCCTTTGGGTCTGCCTTCCATACCCACAGATTCACACACATACAAGAGTTCCTTGTACAAGAAGCGGAGAGGGGCTGGCCCAACACCGCTATAATTCCCAGTCTGCCCCCCCATGACAAAGTCAGCATGTCCCTTTGAAGAAGCAATTTGCAAAGGGTCTCTCCAGCTTCCAGCTTGACCACAATCGCTGATGTGGGACCAGTGCCCTTCGGCAGGCCGGAGGTACAAAAGGGAGAGCTGAGCCTGAAGAGTCACTCCGAGGGGACTTGATGAGACACATTCGGGCTCCCAAGTTCTCTCCAGAGCTAGCACAGAGAGGGAGGTCGGCCTCGGCAAGAAGGGTCACAGAGGGGAGGCATGACTCCACAGGCTGGATATTTTACATTGTTCGGTTAGAGGAGAGGAATCATTCCCCCAGAATGTGCCAGAAAGCCTGTGTCTGGTGGCCTGGGTGGCCTGGTGGCTCTCCTGAGAACCACGAGTAGGAAGGCAACTTAATCTGGAATTATTAGTGGAATCGGATTATTTTAAAACCAACTATAATCAAGTTATGTGAAAGAAAGTGGGTCAGACATTACACTGCTCCGGCCATTGCAACCAGGGCGGCTTGGGTGACGTTGGCCTTCTCTCATGGCTGCTGTTCCTCTTGGGTCTTCCCAGAGTTCCAGTTTGCCCCGGCTCTAGTGATCCCAAGTCCAAGTGGATTCATGGTTGAGCCCCAGTTGTGAACAGTGTTAATACCTGCCTACATTCTTTTGCCTGATCAAAAGCGGTGCTCGTTGAGAAACAAACAAATGATTATGTAGCTTTTCTAGGACTCCTGGGTTCGGAGCAGCCTGGAATTCTCTGGTTGCTGCCTGACTCTGGGAAAGGTCATGGACTCAAAGCTATAGGCACATTTTTTTGTATTGTTTATTGCTTTTATTTTTCTATGTTTAGAATAAACACTGCATAGAGAAAAAAAGTAGGTTAAAGTGAACTTATAAGTTAAATTGTAAAAGACAGCACGCTGCTTATACGTGGATCTATACAGATCTTCTCTCTTTCTCTCTGGATTGTTTTTATTCAATTGTATCTTATAAACTAAGTAAATGGCTTGATTATGATATATGTGTATGTGTATAACTGGGGCTTCCTGCTAAATCCTGGGTGGACAGAATGTTGGCAGGACATTGTAGACTTAACATAGTGAATGAAGTGGTTATGAGACCTCCGTGGGAGAAAGATGTGTGATTCAGGAAACAGAGAGAGAGACAGAGACAGACAAATGGAAAGGCAGACGGAGAGAGGATCCGAGATTTATATCTCATCCCGGCCCCACGCTGCAGTCACGCTGCAAAATTTAAAGATGTTTTCTTCTTGGAAGAAAAGTGATGGCAAATCTGGACAGCATACTAAAGGCAGAGACATCACCTTGCCAATAAAGGCCCATATAAGCAAAGCTTTGGTTTTTCCAGTAACAGTGTACAGCTGCAAGAATTGGATTCTAAGGAAAGCTAAGTGCCACCAAGTCAATGCTCTCAAATTGGGACACTAGAGAAGGTTTTGGAGAGCCCTTGGAAAGCAAGGAAATATCAGTCAATATTTAAAGAAATTCATTCAGACGATTCACAGGAAGATCAAATACTACAAATGAAGCTGAAATATGCTGGTCACACAACAAGAAGACAGAACTCAATGGAAAAGGCCCTGGTGTGGGGAAAGATTGAAGACAAAAGGAGAAAAGGAAGGTGGAGGATGAGATGGATAGAAAGTATCATGGAAACAACAAAACATGAAACTTGGAAAGACTTTGAGAGGTAGCAGAGATTAGAAGAGACCTGGGTCACAAAGAGTTAGAATGACTAAACAATAGCAATCCAGCCAGCCTTTGGCCTCCCAGAACCCATTCAGTTGAGCT
>NC_077227.1:734269375-734314375 GCF_027887165.1 Monodelphis domestica
GTCCAGGTTACAGAGGAGTCACAGCTCCTGCTGTACACTTTAAAGCAAACAAATGAGCTCTGTTCTCCAGCTGTGCAGCCTCGCTCGCCTTCCCTGCTGCCACTCATCCCTCTCTCCCCTGCCACCAGTGCTCCATGCACACAGACCCTCAGAATGAGGATGGGCTGCAGGGCATCATCCAGACTCTACCCTGGGCTCCTGTATAACCAGCAGCAGCGACTTCCCTCAGACCACCAGAGACTTGGAGGGGTTTCGTCTTGGCGAGGTTTATAAGAAATCTGAATGAGATTCTTTGTTGGGACTTTGCACAAACAGCCATCAGAGTGCGTGTAAACTAGCACTTTGAAATTGGCCAGACACCTTCCTGTCACTCATTTCCTCCCTGGACCCTCCCAACAGCCCTGTGAGGCAGCTGCTATTAACATCCCTAAGTTATAGGTGAGAAAACTAAACCTTAAAAAGGTGAAGGCACTTGCCCAGTGTGACCCGGCATTATCTCTCTGACGCAGGCAGGATTTTTTTTTAAGTCCTTACCTTTTGTCAGAGTTGATACAGGTCTCAGTTCCAAGGCAGAAGAGTGGTTAGGGCTAGGCAGTGAGGGTTAAGTGACTTGCCCAGGGTCACACAGCTTGGAAGTGTCTGTGGCCAGGTTTGAACCTAGGTCCACTCCAGGCCTGACACTCAGTCCACTGAACCACATAGCTACCCCTGAAACAGGATCTGAACACAAGCTGTCAGCAGAGAATTGGGACCATAACTTTGGTCCTTTGAGTGCTGTATTTTAACCACTTGGTTAACCTCCTTAGCCAAGAATAAGGAATGCGTTAGTCTGGTGATTCTCCTCTCTTAAGTCACCACAGAGGGTCCACCCCGGGTGCTGGTTCCCCTCTCAAGTTGTTCTTGAGGTCACGAGAAGCCCTGGTATATCCCCTGGCCATCCCTAACCTCAATTGACATGACCAGCCCCTTCCTTTTTTCCAACAATAAATGTATTGCTGACCTCCTTTACATCCTTTCACAGAAGCTGAGGCTGAGATCTACAAGGGACATCATCAACTGTATTTTGTTATTGTTCAGGCGTTTTCTGTTATGTCTGACTCTTGGTGGCCCCTTTGGGGGTTTTCTTGACAAAGATCCCAGAGTGGTTTGCCAGTTTCTTCTCCAGTTCATTTGACAGATGAGGAAACTGAGGGAAACAGAGTCACACAACTAGTAAAGAATTGGAAGCCAAATTTGACCTCAGTAAGATGAGAGTCACTGTCTCCATGCCCAGCACTCTACCCACCATGGCATTACCTAGCTGGTCCATCATCCATCTAGTTCAGTGATGGCAAACCTTTTAGAGATGGAGTGCCAGGCCCTATTCCTACCCCACTCCCCAGACCAAGTGCCATGTCACCACCACCACCACCAAGTGTTGGGAATGTCTCCCACCCTTACCCCACACAGGGGAGGGAGAAAGTGCTCCCATTATGCTGTTGGACAGACGGATGGATAAAATGAGGAATGTCCTCAGGGAGTGTAGACAGGGGAAAGGGAGTAGCCTGGGCACTCCACTCCCCTCCATATCTGCCACCTGTGAGCTATCCACCCTACCCATGGGTACTCCCATTAGGCTGCTGAACAGAAGTGTGAGAGATGTGAAAAAATGTCATTAGGCATGGTGGAGAGGGGGAGGGGAGCAGTTCTGCCCAAGTCCCTTTGCCTTTCTAGTAACCAAGTCTAGGCGGGGAGGAGAATAGCAACCATGTGCCCATAGAGAGTACTCTGCATGCCATCTTTGGCATCCATGCCATAGGTTCACCATCACTGATCTAGTTCAACTCATACCCAAAAGCAACCACTATTATAACATACCCAACAAGTGGGTGTCCTATCTCTCCTTGAAATTTAACAATGATGGAGAACCCACCACCTCTTTCGGTAGTATATTCCACTATCAGGTAGTTTTCATTTTAGTTAAAGATTATATTATAAAACCTAACTGCCTCTAATTTTACACGTGTTATTATTCAATCACAACATTATCCACTGCTCATGCCCATATTCCCCATTGCCCTTTGGGTGATCCTCAGGCTCAATTTTTGGAGACTCTGGTGAGACATGACCAATAGCCAAACAACAACCTAAGAACACTGAAGTTAGAAAGACAGAAAGTTGGTTCATTCCTCTCCATATGCTTCCATTCATCCTCCAGAGAGAATCTAACTAATACCTTCTTCTGGGCTTTTTAATATTTTGTGGGCACCAATGCAGATCTGGAGCCATTTGCCAACCCTTGTCTTCACTCTATGTCCATGTCCTTTTCTCTTTGTTTTTCATTTTCAATTCTCTTACCTTCCATCTTAGAATCAATACCCAGTATTGGTTCTGAGACAGAAGAGTGATTAGGGCTAGGCAATTAGAGTTAAGTGACTTTCCCAGGGTCACACAGCTAGGAAGTGTCTGAGGCCGAATTTGAAGCCATGTCCTTTTCTGAACACACATGTTCTTCATAAAGCCATTCATGCTACTTCTCCTGCATGGATCAGTCAGTCAGTCGGCAAGCATTTATTAAGTGCTAACTGTATGTTGGGCACTATGCTCATCTCCCATCCTACCCCCCAGAATTTCATCATACTAAACATCACATTGACTCTGAAATTCATACCTCCTCTGATTGGAGCTCCTTCCTTCCTCTGACTGGAGAACATGGAAGGTGGACAGCAGAGAGCTCCTCTCGGATCCTCCATTTAAAGAGGCCACCCAGGGCATTCTCCTCCATCTTTTCCCACCTGGCTTCCTTCATCATGCCCTTGAGCCCCACCCCACCCACCATTCCCACTTCCCCTTCTCTTTATGTGTTGTCTCTGTTGTTGTTCAGTTGTTCAGTCTTGGCCAAAACTTTATGATCCCCTGGACTATAGCTAACCATGAGGGTTTCTTGATGAGGATCCTGGATGGTTGCTGACTTCTCTAGTGGATACAGGGGATCCTTTTTATCTTACCTATTAAACTGTTAGCTCCTTGAGGGCAGAAATGTATTTTGCCTTTGTATCCATAGGGTTTAGCATGGTGCCTGGCACATAGTAGGTGCCTAATAAATGTTTATTAACTGATCACTTGGAGGTAGCTAAGTAGCAAAGTGGAGAGAGCACCAGGACTAGAGTCAGGAAGACCCCAGACTTCTGAACTGTGTAACCCTGGGCAAATCGATTAATCCCAATTGCTTAGTCTTTATTATTCTTCTGCCTTGGAATTAATACCTAATATTGATTCTAAGACAGACAGTAAAGATTTTTTTTAATTCACTGATTGGCTAAGAATTGAAGATTTATAAAAAAATAAGCAAACAGTCTCCATCTCAAGAAGCTCATGCTCTAATGAAGATGACATGGATGTGAGAACATACAGATAAATAGAGTAAATAAAAGGTAACTTTGCAGGAGATAAAATTTCCTTAGCAGTATGCTGTCACTTCCCTTAGGTCATCCTGTGGCCAGTCATCTACACAGAGGAAGCAAAGTGGATGAAAAACATATAAGGTTCAGACTCTGACATACAAGTGCCAGTAGCCAGTGAAAAAAATGTGATAATTGGCATTTAGATACATAGTCGCATTCCTGACTAGTCCCTGACTATTCAGTTTCAAGCATTTTCAAACTCTAAAGAGCCTTGCATTCACTATTTCGTTTGAACCTTGGAATTTATACCTTCAACTGGCATCACAGATGGAAAAGGAGCTGGGCCCAGAATTGAATAAGAGGAGCTCATTGAGCTGGATTACATTTGGGAAAATAAACAAGCTTTTAATGATTCCAAGCTGTTGTGGACTGAAAAGCCTTACTTTTTTATAACACTGATCTCGTCTGAAGGGTAATCTTTGGTTGCCAATCAGGGAACACAGTGATCTCTGAAGAACCATGATGGAAGGTGAACCAAAGGGTATGTGGTGGGGAATGGGGGGGGGGGTTAGGGCAGTGGATCCCTAATTAACAAATTAATAACAGCTGACATTTTTGGAGCCACAAAGCAATTGACACATATCGTTTCATTTAATCTTCACAACACCCTAAGGGAGGCAGCTCATTGGAATGAAATGAGCCCTAGCTTTGGAATCAGAAGACTTGAAATCAGAGGACCTCTCCTGCATGCTGTCCATATGGCCTTTGATAAGTAGTTCCTTCTCATTGGGCCTCAGTTTCCCCATATGTTATATGCAGCAACTGAATTTAATGATCTCTAAGGGCCCTTCTAGTCCTAAATTTTCAGATTCCTGAAAAGCAAGTGCTATAAGATTTTTTGTCCCTATTTTATAGATAAGATAAAATAGATTGAGCAATTTTCTAATGAGTATCAGAATCAGGATTTGAACTCAGAACTCTCCAGGCTCCAAAGGCAGCACTCTCTCCACAATATAAAGCCCCTTCCAGTGTGATAGATTTTTACAAATTGTGCCTCCCTGTGATGCTGGTATCACCCCAAGTTTTGGGGTTACTATTATAAACCTTATTTGTCCCTTCTCTTCCCAGGCTCAAAGACAGACTCTGGTCACCAGCCAAAGAGGAAGACCCATTATGGCTATGGTCCCCTGGGAGCTAATTCTCTTCTTTTCAGATCCTGCTGTACCCAAACAGAATAATATGGATAATAGATTGGAAGCAAGAAATCTTGGGCTCTGATTATACATTTCTAGAACTTTGCAAACCTTGAGTCCTTATATAAATATTAGCTAGTATTATCGTTAGGGGTGGTGGTGGTGGTGGTGTCCTTACGGTGTCACTAGATGACCAGGGAGCAAGTCCCTTTGCCTCCTGGAATTCAGTTTCTGCCTTAGTAAAATCAAAGGGCTAGACTCAATGAACTCAAAGCCTTGGCATTTATGCCAAGGATGCCAACCTTGCTCAGAGTTGACAGTCACACTTTGAGATACAAATCAAGATTGAATTGGGAAACATAACTGAAGCATCGTGTGTACTTATACTGTTGAGAATCCCCGCTCTTGCCTACACTTGACTTCCATTCTTGGCCTAGGTGCCCCCCTCCTTTTCCAGGTCCCATTTGGGTGTTGTCATCCCCCACCCCCAACCCCTTAAGATTGAAGCCCCTTGAGGGCAAGAAAGTGTCTTTCTTTTTATTTGTATTTCTATCTCACTACTTAGCACCATGCCTGACACATAGGAAGCATTCCATAAATACTTAAATTTTGAAAAATGTATATTAGGAATTGTTATTATGTGTAATTGGGAAAATAAAGTCTTTTTTAAAAGAAAAGGAGAGGGGAAACAAAAGAACAAAGGCGAGGGCTTACTGAAGAGGTGAGTATCAGAGGTCCCCTCACTAAGAGTAACCAAGCATCTCCGGGTGGGAAGAGGCCCCCAAATTATTCCTAGAAGGATGAGGGCCATCAGCACTCAAGCTGTGTTTTTATCAAGGGATCAAACCTGTTCGCTGGCTCTGCTGGAGAGTGATCCATTCCTCTTAAAGTTTTCACAGCAATTGGTAGGATCTGAGCCTTTGAGTGCTAGAAGGGAATACAGAAGTTACCTCGTCCAAACCAATGAGAGGAATCCCCATTATGATACACCCAACAAATGGTTGTCAAGCCTCAATTCTTATCCCTCCAAGGAGAGGGAGTCCACTACCTCCTTCCCCATCCAAACCAAAGAGAGGAATCCCCTTTATCATACACCCAACAAATGGTTGTCCAGCCTCAATTCTTATCCCTCCAAGGAGAGGGAGTCCACTACCTCCTTCCCCATCCAAACCAAAGAGAGGAATCCCCTTTATCATACACCCAGCAAATGGTTGTCCAGCCTCAATTCTTATCCCTCCAAGGAGAGGGAGTCCACTACCTCCTTCCCCATCCAAACCAAAGAGAGGAATCCCCTTTATCATACACCCAGCAAATGGTTGTCCAGCCTCAATTCTTATCCCTCCAAGGAGAGGGAGTTCACTACCTCCTTCCCCATCCAAACCAAAGAGAGGAATCCCCATTATGATACACCCAACAAATGGTTGTCCAGCCTCAATTCTTATCCCTCCAAGAAGAGGGAGTCCACTATTCCTTTCCCATCTCGTCCAGCCTTGACCCACCACTTTTGGACACCTTTCATTTTTAGGAAATTTTTTCCCAATGTCAAACCTAAATGAACCTCTTTGTAATGTCCACCCAGTGTTCCTGGGTCTTACCTCCTAAACCAAAACAAACAAATCCAATCCCCATTCCAGAGAATCAAATACCTGGACATTGCTACTGTGCCCCCACCCCACTTTGTGTCTTCTCTCCACCAGGACAAACATATTCATTTCTTTCAACTAATTTTCATATTCCAAGACCCTTCATTATCCTTATGTGGTGGAAACAACCAAGGAGAAGGGTCTCTAGTTCTTCATTTCTCATCATGCTTGAGTCTTAAAATCATTCATTGGAAGAAAAACTGAGATTCCATTTCCAAAGAAGCTGTATGTGTGGCCAAATGTGGTGTTGTAATGGGGTGAGGGCCCCGATTGGTAGGGAGTCTTCTGGAATTTAAATATGGCGACCAAAGTAAAAGTGCTAGAAGAGCCGGAGAAGACCCAACTCAGCTGCCATCAATATCGAAAAAGGAAAAGGGGCAAGATAGATGACTTTTGAGGCTCTGGGTTCAATTCTAAGAATACAAAGGAGAAAAAAATCCATCCCCTGTCCTCAAGGAGCTCCTAGTCTAATGGGGTAGGCAACATACAAACAAGATATAGAGGGAATAAACTGGAGATAATCTGAGAAATTAATAGGACTGACAAAGTCTTCTTGCAGAAGGTAGGGATGATGTCCACAAATATGCCCCATGAACTGGCCCTCAGATTTCAGTGGTAGAAGAAGTTTCCAGTAAGGAAACCCCTTCTTACCGATGTATTTACTCTTTGGTACAGTCTTATAAGAGCCCCAGCAACGTGAACATCAACCCTTGAGATGCTTCTGCAGGAACCAAAGCCAGATTTGTCCTCCACTCTGTCTACCTGCACGATAGAGCTGGCTTCTTCAGCCCTCATGTGACCTTTCAGAGAGATGGAAGCCATCTGGGAATGGAGTAGAGAATTCTCGTACGGCCCAATCGCCGATGATTATTTGCCTTACTATTCTGCCTCAGTTATTGGATTCTTCACTCAAAGTTCCTACTTGGGAATGGCCAGTTAAGGTATATTAGGAGAATCCTGACTATTCAAAAAGCAGCAGAGTGTAGAGATCTGGTCTTGGAGCCAAGGAAGACCTACCTATGGCACAGAGTGGCTATGTGATGAAACCCAACATCCTTACCGGCCCAAGACTATTGGTGAGAAGTCTTCTGGGAGTCAAATGGTCGAATAAGCCATTTTAATAGGTCTTTTAGCCTCTTGATGCCCTGAGCAGGTCTCTAAGAATATAAATAGCAGAGAAAATGCAGTAGTGGGGAAGGGGATCTCCCCCAGGAACTCTATACCACTAAGCTCATAGACCCTGCTTACGTTGTGTCTCGAAGAAGCAATATAGTATACTGGGAACTGTTAGATATGGACTTGGGTCTGAATCCCACCTCCACCATTTACTACCTTTATGATCTGAATGGTTAATATTTAATACCTATAGTTTAATAATAAACAATTTATTATTAAATAATATTTATTTTTAATAACAGTTCATAATAGCTAGCATTTCTATGGCACTTTAAGAAATACTGTACACTGTTTATATTGTTTATATATAATTTTTTTTAAAACTTTTATTAGTTTTTAATTTTTTTATTTAGTTTTTTAAAATTTAGTTTTTTAAAAACTTTTTTAAAAAGTTTAATAAATATTGTTGCCTATAAAAAAAGAAATACTTATAATTATTATCTCATTTGATCTCCAAGGAAGATACTATTATTATTTCCATTTTATACACAATAAAACTGAGGCAGCCAGGAGTTAAGTGACTTGTCCAGGGTCATACAGATAATATGTCCGAAGGAGGATTTGAAATCCATAATGCCCGATGGAGTCTAATGCCCTATATCCTCTACCCCAAGCTGCCTCAAAGGTCATTAGCTTAGATCTAGAAGGGAATGTAAATGTCAGCTACTGCAGCCATGTCATTTTCTCAATGAAGGAACTGAGGCTCAGATAGATATTAAGCGACTTCCCCAGATTTCCTCAGCTAGTAAATTTCTGAGGCAGAACTTGAACTCAGGTCTTCTTGACTCTAAAGCTCTCACTCTACCCACTGCCCCACCCAGTCTACTCTCTTCTGCTTCTTCCCCATGGTATAGCTGAGCGTGGGGCTAAAGCATGCAAAGACAGCAGAATGGGCAGATGAGAACAATTTGTTCCAAGGTCCCTGAAGGCGGCTGAAGCAGGGCAGACATGGAAGACGCCAAGCTCATCCTCTGTACCACAGGCTCCAAACTTTTGTCTTGGCCCTGGACTTTGATGACCCTGGGAAAGAAAGTAAACAACTCTGCCTCCCTTAAATCCATATTTACTCACAAATCAAGACATCACCCCAAGATGTCACTGGTCATCTTTGAAATGAAGGACAAACAATAATCGCTGAGCACGAGGCTGGACCCAGGATGTGGAAGGTCAGAAAACTTTCTCTTGCCTGAAAATGATGTGCATGTGAGCCGAGGGACCAAGACTGCCTGTTTGAGAAGGAGAAAGAGTCTGCTGACTGGGGATCGCTGTGCTAATGATGAAAGAGCCCTGATGATGCTCACAGGGATTCAAGAGGTAATGGACCATTTCCTTCAAAGTTCAGACAAGGAAGGGCCATTTGTCTCCTCAGTGTGAAAATGGATCCTTGAAAATCCCATTACTTAACCAAAAAAAAGTCTCTTAACCCACTGAATAAACGGTTCACAGGAAATGATGTGATTTCCTAGTTTTTATCCTCTCCCTGGAGCTTCAAAACTCCCCGACAGTATCTCTCCCCTCACTGCTCCCTCTCCCAAACTACCTTCAGGGCTGTTCCTAGGGTAGTGTGAGGTGGCCTCTGCCCAGAGTGCCAGAATATAGAGAGTGCTAACAGCACTGGTCCTTCAGCAGTGTAGAAACCACTGAGATTAGTACCTAACAATCAGTTAGTATTTATAAAATGCCTACTATGGGCCAGGCACTGTGCTAGACACCAGGAATACAAAAACACTGAATGAGATCATCCTTTTTCAAAAGGACCTTGCATTCTAATAGGGGAAAGGGTAAGATAAAGCTTGGGGGGTGGGGGAAGAGGTCACAGGCTAATGAGAGCCCTTGAGAAACCCTTAAGAAACTCTTAAGAGCCCAGGATCATATAGTAAAAAAAAGCATAGTCAGAAGATCCAAGTTCAAATCCTTGTCAGTGTTGCTTGCTGCCTGAGTGATCTATTTCATCTCCCTCAATCTGAATTTCCTTCTCTTTTGAATAAGAGGATTGGACAAAATAGCCCTAAAAGTCTCTTCTAGCCTTATACCAATGATTCCTTATTTCCCTCCTCCACCAATTCCCTAGAAGCAGCACCCATAGGTCTTTCCAAGGTCTCCATGACCACATCCTCTTTCAGCTATTTTCCTCTCATGCAGTAATGTCTAGTTATAACTCTGTCCATTATGTTCCCTTTTCTCTTTTTGGACAGGCTGATTCTTGGTTCACATTCTCCTAGCTCACCCCTAAATATCCCTCTGTGACGAGTACTCCCCATTCCTCCTCATTTCATTGACAATGTGTTTCACTTTCCAAATCGTAGAACAGGCTTTCAAAAATCCACTAGTGCATTGTTGGTGAAGCTGCAATTTAGCATAACTATTTTGGAAAGCAACTTAGAATTAAGTGAATAGATCAATGGCACTTGTAAAACCCAGTGAAATTGCATGTTGGCTACAGGAGGGGGGTGGGAGGAGGGAAGAGAAAGAACATGAATCATGAAACCATGGAAAAATATTCCAAATTAATTAATTAAATTAAAATTTTTAAGACTAAAAAAATAAAAATTTTAAGAATAGAATTAAATTAATAAAGTGACTGAAATTTCCATGCCTTTTGATCCAGATACTCAGGACCTATATGCCAAGAAAGCCCAGAGATTCTAGTTCAAGGCCTACCATGTAATAAAATATATAATTAAATATTTGTAGCAAAATTCATTTTTGTGATAACAAAGAACTAAAATCAAAGTTAGCCCATGGACTGAAGAATGGCTTGACAAGTTGTGATATGTGAATGCAATGGAATATTACTGTGCTATGCTAAATAACAAATATGATGAATACAGAAAAGCATGAAAAAATGGAAACAGAGAAATATGAAGTCATCAAAGCCAAGAAAACAGTGACCATAATGAAGTCCAATGAATAGAAAGTAAAATTCCCAAGCCATAAAAAATGAATGTGGACCAGTCCTAGAGACAGAAGGTCCTAGGTTCAAATCTGGCCTCAGCCACTTCCTAGCTGTGTGACCTTGGGCAAGTCACTTAACTCCCATTGCCTAGCCCTTACCACTCTTCTGCCTTGGAGCCAATACACAGTATTGACTTCAAGATGGAAGGGAAGGGTTTAAAAAAAATGAATGTGGAAAATTTTCAAAGAATGTATTTGGCCCCAAAGAGACAGGAAAATGCAGTTACCCCTCCTCTTTTCTAGAGGTGAGAGGCCTTCAGGTGTGGAACATTGCATATATTTTCAGAATTTGGTTTTACTGAATGATCTTGCTGACTTTTTTTCTCATTTTTTCTTTAAAAAATCCTTTGTAATATAAGAAAGTTCCCCAGGGCAGGGAAGAGGTGGGATACAGGATAATGTAAAAATAAAGACTATCATTAAAAATGTGTTTCTAAAAAAAGGAAAGAAAATTTGTTAGAATGATGGGATAATATCAAAAGAAAACTTAACAGAAGAGCAAATTTGGGACTAGAAAAATTTAGTGACTTTCTCAAGGTTGCAATAATAGAAATAATGATGATGATGATGATGATGATGATGATAAACAACTAGTATTTCTCTAAAGCTTTTAAATTTGTACAACACTTTACTTATATTATCTCATTTGATACTCACAACACACGTCTCAGATGGGTACTGCCTCTACCCCATCTTATAACAGAGATGGTCTCAGAATCCTAGACCCCTTACCACTAAAGCCATTCTGCCACTGAGTCAAAAAGCCTAATGTTCAGTAATTTGAGCCCTTAGCAAAAGACCCAGTCAAGAATATGAAAAAGCCATGAAAAGAAAGTCACTGGCATTTGAGCTGAGCCTTGAAAAGAACTGGAGGTTCCACAAAGTGGAGGGAAGCAGAGAGGGCATTACAGGCATGAGGAAAAGGCAGGACATGAATCATCCTATACAGGGGACAGCAAATGGGCCAGTTTGGCAGAGGCATGAAGGGTGTGAGAAAGAATAAAGTGAAATAAGCTTAGAAAGGTGGGCAGCCAAACAGAGGACTTTGTATTTTATCCTAAAGCAAGAGGGATCCAGCAGGACTTCTTGAGAGAACTAAGGATGTGATCAGATCTGTACTGGGGGACTATCAACTTGGAATGTGCACAGGATGGATTAAAGGGAAAAGAGATGGGATTCATGGAGACTCAATAGGAGGCTGGGACAATAGTTTGGCTTCCAGGAGAGAGAGTAGTTGGAACAAACCATGGGTATTGAGTGGTGTATAATAAGCCGGAGTACCAGCCTGTGGGCTTATTTGATCTTTCAGTATGTGGTATCTCCAAAAGAAAACTTCTGCATGGAAAACTCCCATGTTTCACTCATATGGGGCGTGGGTTTGGAAAGTCCCCAGGCAAGCATTGGACAGCCTTCTATATCAAGGAGTGAGTCAGAGATGGCTGGCAGGTATATTTTGGGAGAGGAACTGTGGGCATAGCAAAGGCTTTTGTTGCCACGGAGACTGCTTGGTGGTCTCAGGATGGAAAAAAGAGGCAGAGGACCTCATCTCAAAACAAATTAACTCATCAAGGTGAAAGCTAATAGCTACTATGTCTCATCCCAGGAGCCAGCCTTGCATTCAACTCCATGGGGAAAATGTCACATCCCTTCCTGGACTAGACAAGTTATCCCTCTTAAGTTTTGTGAACATGGCATAAAATGTGGGGGGAAAGAAGGGTGAGCTTGGAAAAGGCAAACCTGAGTTTTAAACCAACCTTTGGTACTTAGTAGCTTTCTAACCATAGGTAAGTCATTTCTCTTGCACCTTAGTTTCCTCAGCTGTAAAATGAGAATAGTAATTCCACCTACTTCACAGACACTATGCTCAGACTTCTCTCCTCTTTCTATTATTTTTAAGCTTCTTTCTAGCCCACCTAGACTTTCTCTAAAAAGCTCTCTCTGCTCTAGGCAACCCCCCTTTTCTTGTTTGGTATACCCTCCCCTTGGGGGATTCTTCCAGACTAGAAAATTCCATCTCCCCTGAAACCAAGCTGATTATAACATCTTCCCACTTGGGGTATCAGAGTGGGAAGAACAAGCTTCAGCAAAACTGCCCCTCCCTTAAAATACTGAATCTTCTTCAGCTTCCTGGAGCTCCCACAAATGGTGTTGAGATTTCCAGACCTGGTGAGAACTGGGGTGGTGGATGGCACATCCCTTGGAGAGATCAGGGAGGACAGAGTCAGATTGAAAGTGTTAACAATTCCTCCAACTCAGGGTTGTGGGTTCAGATGAGATAATATATATAGTCAAAATGGTGTTCAAATCCAGCCTCAGACATTTACTAGCTGAGTGGCAATGGACAAGTCACTTAACATCTCTTAATCTCATTTTCTCATCCAGAAAATGGGACTAATAATAGTACCTTTTTCACAAGGTTGTTATTAGAATCAGATGGACTATATAAACCTTAATGCATAAATGTGAGAGCTTCTTTAAAAAAAGAATTCTAGGGGGTAACTAGGTGGCTCAGTAGATTGAGAGCCAGACCTAGAGATGGGAAGTCCTGGGTTCAAATCTTGCCTCAGATACTTCCTAGCTGTGTGACCCTGGGCAAGTCACTTAACCCCCATTGTCTAGTCCTTACCACTCTTCTGCCTTAGAACCAATACATGGTATTAATTCTGAGATGGAAAGTAAGGATTTTTTTAAATTCTAGAATGGAAGTCTTCCCTATTGTTAGCAAGGCTTCCAAATGCTCCTGTTGCATGGACCTTTCCTTGCTCAGAAGGAGAGAAAGAGAGAAGGGAAAGGAGTGGGAGGAGACTGAAGAAATGAATAAAGCCTTGAAATACTCTCCACCAGGCAAATCATGCTCTTAAAAGAATCCCCCTTCTGACAGAACACTTCTGTGGCCTCAGCTACTGGAGGACATGGCTGGCCAATTGCCTCCCTGAAGCTATGGTTATGGGGAGCCCTTTTGCCTTTCACACGTCCACACTCTCTGATTCACCGAGCCCCGACAACTTCTTGGAGGAGCTGAGACTTGAACTGGATCCTGAAGGTTGGGCACTAACCCAGGCTGGATGGAATAGCAGCAGCATCTGCGTCTGGGGCCAGCCTTCCAAACCCGGAGGTCACTAAGCAGAAAGACAGAGGGGAAAGTACTATCAGAGGACCCGAGTTCAAATCTCTGCTCTGATGTTTGGTTTAGTGTATATTTCTTGGCACAGTAAGTACTGTTGGACTTTTAGGAAGGAAGAAAAATCAGCTTTCATCAAGGGCCAGGTACTATGCTAAACATTATACATTGATCCTTACAAAAACTCGAAAGAGATGTTGTGGTTATAGCCATTTTACAGATGAGGAAACTGAGACTGATAGAGGTTAAGTGATTTGCCCAGGATCCCACAACTACTAAGTGTCTGAGGCTGGATTTGAACTCAGGTCTTCCTGGCTCCATGTCCTGAGCTCTATGCATTAGGGCACCACCTTGCTGGCTTCGGATCCCATCTTTCCCCAAGGCTTGCTAGTCATTTGACCTCCATGTTTTGCCTCCTTTCCCTTATCTGTAAAATGAGCTGGTTGGCCTGGATGACCTCTTAAGAGTCATTTCCAATTCTAAATCCCGAGCTCAGCCTCTCCGGGCCTCTATAAGATAAGGGCAGTGGACTAGACAGAAGGGCTGAGGACCCTTCCAGACGTAGATCTATGATCCTGGATGCAGAATAGTGTTTGGCCACATTTCCCCGGGTGGTTTGTTTTGGACACCCTCCTGGCTCTGCTGTTGCCTCTGGCAGCCTGGGCAAGAAATCACTGAGTTTGTTTTCAGTTGTTTCCTTTCGAAGCATTAACTTGTCAACCCAAATAGTCACCAGCAATTTCCCTGAGCCTGCTAGAATAAGCATGAGCTGGACTTGGAACTGTTTGCTCCCAGGATGAAGTTTCAAAGTCAGCCTCTCCAAGGTGCCTCTGGTCTGGTCAGCCGCCCTGCTACAGAGAGGCTGCGAGGGCTGGGAAGTTGTCTCCACTTGGACTGCCCTTGCCCAGGGATGGCTGAGTCCCCAGCTCAAAGAGAAGGAAGAAGATGGATGTTCCTACAGGCGATGAGCTCAAGGGGGAGTGAGTGGACAGAGCACCGGACTTGGAGTCAGAACTAAGTGCAAATCCAGCCTCAGACACTTACAAACTGGAGTGACAAACAGCAACTTATTTCATCTCTTTTAGTCTCAGTTTTCCCATCTGGAAAATGGGTCTAATAATAGGACTCTCTTCACGGAGTTGCCATTAGAATCAAACGGAATGTAAAAACCTTAAGATCCTACAGAAATGCTGACCGTTATTGCCAAAGAGTTTACAGCCACATCATCCAGAAAGTCTCCCCCAAGGAATTCCATCCATTTACTTACTAAGAGAATCAAATGTCCACTATTCCCTTTCAGAGTTGTATAGCAGAAGGTCATCTTTGAGTACTTATTGAGCACCAACTCTGTGCCAAGCACTATGCTCAGTGCTGGGATTCAAAGAAAGACAGGACAGTTCCTGCCCTGCTCACTATCTAATGAGGGAGAAAACATGCAAACTCCTACATACAGAGAAGATATAGAGAGGAGAAACTGGAATTGCCGATAGAGGGAAAGGCACATTTTTTTTAATATTTTATTTTTCCCACTTAATTTAATAATAATTTTAACATACATTTTCCAGGACTTTGAGATCCAAGTTCTCTCCATCTCTCCCCTCCTATCCCTCCTCCCTCCTTGAGATGACAAGCAATTTGATCTACATTATACATGTGTGATCACGCAAAACATATTTCCATTTCAGTCATGTGAAAAAGACAAATAAAACAAAGGTCAAAACCACATACACACACCAAAAATAACAAAATAAAGTGAAAGGTGATATATTTTGATCTGCATTCTCTGGAGGTGGATGGCATTTTTTTTTCATTCTAAGTCCAGAATTATCTTGGATCATTGTACTGCTGGAATAATGAAGTCATTCAGAGTTGGTCATTGTTCAACATTTCTGTTACTGTATATACTATTCTCCTGGTTCTTCTCACTTTGCTTTGCATCAGTTTATGTAAGTCCCAGTTGTTTTTTTAATTTTATTTAATTGATTAATTTAGAGCATTTTTCCAGGATTACAAAAATCATGTTCTTTCCCTTCCCTCCCCGCAACCCCTCCCATATGTGATGCACAATTCCACTGGGTTTTAATGTGTCACTGATCCAGACCTACTTCCATATTATTAATATTTGCATTAGGGTGATTGCTTAGAGTCTACATCTTTAATCATATCCCCATTGAACCATGTGATCAAGCAGTTGTTTTTCTTCTGTGTTTCTGCCCCCACAATTCTTTCTCTGGATGTGGATAGCGTTCTTTCTCATAAGTCCCTCAGAATTGTCCTGGATCACTGCATTGTTGCTAGTAGAGAAGTCCATTACATTCAATTGTGCCACAGTGTATCCGTCTCTGTGTACATTGTTCTCCTGGTTCTGCTCCTTTCGCTCTGCAGCACTTCCTGGAGGTTGTTCCAGTCTCCGTGGAATTCCTCCACTTTATTATTCCTTTGAACACAATAGTATTCCATCACCAACAGATACCACAATTTGTTCAGCCATTCCCCAATAGAAGGGCATCCCCTCGTTTTCCAATTTTTTGCCACCACAAAGAGCGCAGCTATGAATATTTTTGTACAAGTCTTTTTGTCCATTATCTCTTTGGGGTACAGACCCAGCAGTGCTATGGCTGGATCAAAGGGCAGACAGTCTTTTAGCACCCTTTGGGCATAGTTCCAAATTGACTTCCAGAATGGTTGAATCAATTCACAACTCCACCAGCAATGCATTAGTGTCCCAACTTTGTCACATCCCCTCTAGCACTTATCAATTTCCTTTACTGTCATATTGGCCAGTCTGCTAAGTGTGAGGTGGTTTCTCAGAGTTGTTTTGACTTGTATTTCTCTAATCAGGAATTTCCCAGTTTTTCTTCAATCATCCTCATCATTTCTTATGGCATACAAATATTTCTTTACAATCATATACTGCTTGTTCCAGGAAGGCACCAGTGTTAAGGAGAACTGAAAAAGACTTCTTGTAGAAGATGGGATTTTAGTTGACACTTGGAGAGGAGGGAGAGAATTCCAGGCATGGTGAACAGCCAATGAAAATGCCCATAGATAAGAGTGTTTGGTCTCTCACTCTCCATTTGTCTCTGTGTCTCTCCATCTCTCTTTCTGTCTCTATCTCTCTCCATCTATGTCTCACTCCCTCTCTGTGTTTGTCTCTATGTCTATTCATCTCTGTCTGTATCTGTCTGTCTGTCTGTCTCTCTCTCTCTCACACACACACACACACATGCACACACACTCACACACCACCACCACCACCACTACCACCTCCAACAACAACAACAACAGCAGCTCCCATAGCTTTAACTATCTTCTCTGCATAAATCAGTCTCTCGCCTGAATTTCAGTTCAGTTCCACATCAACATTTGAGGTAGATCTAGGTGGGGCAGTGGATAGAGCCTGAGCCTGGAGCCAGACAGACCTGAGTTCAAATCTCATGTCAGACATTTGCTAATGGTGGACCCTGGGGAAATTACTTAACCTCTGTTTGCCTCAACTTCTTCAACTATAAAATGGTGAAAATAATCATCCCTTCTGCCCTCACACTGCCATGAGGTTCAAGTGAGATAAAGCTTGTAAAATGCCTAAAACGTGGGAGGTACTATATAAATGCTTATTACTTCCCTACTGATCCAATCACTCGCCAGATCTGGTCTTCTACTTCTACAAAAGTTTGAATCGAAGCCCGTCTCTGTATTCACTTAACTTCCACTTCAGTGTAGACCCTCCCCACCTCTTGACTAGCTGACTTCAATAGCTCCATCTTTAGTGTCCTTACCTTGCTAGTTCCCCACTCTGTTCCATCCCTCTGCCAAAGAGTCATTCTTCTCAAATACAAATCTAAATGTGACCCCCATACTTAGGTAACACCAGCAGCTCCCCATTGTCTCTAGGATCAAATAGAAACTCCATCATTGTGTTTTTGGTTTTTTTAAACCCTTACCTTCCATCTTGGAATCAATTCTATGTATTGGTTCCAAGGCAGAAGAGCGGTAAGGGATAGCAATGGGGGTTAAGTGACTTGCTCAGGGTCACACAGCTAGGAAGTGTCTGAGGCCAGATTTGAATCCAGGACCTCCCATCTCAAGGCCTGGCTCTCAACCCACTGAGCTACCCAGCTGCCCCCTCCATTATGTTTTGAAAGATTTTCACAACCTGGCCCCAAATGGTCTATCTTTCCTGCCTCGTTGGATATCACTCCTTCTCCTGTACTTGGAGGTCCAGCCAAACTGGCCTCTCAGTTCCTCCCTCACAGCTCTCCATCTCCTGTCCTGGTGACTTTGCACTAGTCATCCCCCCTGCCTGGAATGCACTTGCTCCTTAATTCCAACTCTTTAGAGTCCTATTCATTTACGATCTATCCCACACACCATCCCTTGCTTAACGCTTCTCTTATTTCCCCAGCTCCTTCTTGAACTATTAGCGTTTAACTACTTTGCATAAATATATACACACACTCATATATTTAATAAATATATTATATTAATAAGCATTGCACTTATTAACTTTATATTTACACTGTATATTTTTATGTTGTCGTTTAGTCAATTAGTTGTTGTATTCTTCGTGACCCATTTGAGGTTTTCTTTTTTATTTTTAAGCCTTTTCCTCCACTTTATTTCATACTCCCACAACATGGCCACAATAATGACTTTTTAATTTAAACTAAAAACCATTGGTGAGAGGGTGCTGGGTGACTCAGTGATCAAGAGCTAGGTCTAAAGATGGAAGGTCCTGGGTTCAAATCTGACCTCAAGGACTTGGGACAAAGAATGCTCTCCACCTCCAGATAGAATGTAAATCAAAGCATATGATTTTTCACTTGTGTATTTGGGGTTTTGTTTGGGGATTTGGGTTCGGTATGATCGTTCACTTACAAATATGAACAATTTGGAAATGTGTTTTGCATGATAATACAGGTTGAATTACTTAATAACTCAGGAAAGGAGGGTTGAGAAGGGAAGGAGAGAGATCATTTGGATCTTATAACTTTGGAAAACTCATGTGGAAATTTATTACATATAATTGGTAGAAAATAATAATTATTGTGGCCTCAGACACTTCCTAGCTGTGTGACCCTGGGCAAGTCACTTAACCCCCACTGCCTAGCCCAGACCCCTCAGTATTGATTCTAAGACAGAAGGTGAGGGTTTACATTAGGGCTTCGTTTAGGGTTTTCTTGACAAAGATACTGGAGTGGTTTGCCATTTCCTTCTCCAGCTTGTTTGACAGATGAGACACAATACCGTGTATTGGTTTCAGGCAGAAGAGCATTAATGGTTAGACAAACACAGTTAAATGACTTGCCCAGGGTCACATGGCTAAGAAGTCTCAGAAGCCAGATTTTCATTCGGGTTTTTCTCACTCCCAGTACTCTACCCCCTGCCCCATCTGGCCACCCCATTTTTATATGTACTGGCTGTGTATCACATCACAACACAGGCTCAGCGTAAGAAGGGATGCTCTCTTTCTCTATACACATCTCCTCAGTATTGAGCACTCACTGATACTGGTTGATTAACTGATAACCAGCAGATTCAAATTACTTAGAAATTATAAAGGTAACTTTAGGGCACAGAGATAAGCTTGAGTCAGCTTTGGCCTCACTTGGGCAGAGGAGGAGGAAGCAATGTCTCGATCTGCTCCAACTACACCTGGCAGCAGGGTCCTGGCAGGTGACAAGCATTTGATGGATTGAAGTCATTTCTATGTTCAGCCTCCAGCACTCCACTCCAGCTTTGATTATCTGCCCACTTCCTAGCTGAATAGACTCCATTTCCATAGAGCCGTGGTGGCGAACCTATGGCACAGGTGCCAGAGGGGGCATTCAGAATCCTCTCTGTGGGCATGGCGCCATTGCCTGAGCAGACTTCAACAGAGTTTATTACTAGAAAGCCAGAAGGACTCGGGGCCAGGCTTCTCCCTTCCCTCTCTCCACATTCAACTGAGAACATCACCCACCCCTCTAAAAGGTTTGCCATCACTGTCAGAACATCCAGCACCTGTCTCCCCAAACCAAGAATCACCAGCCCAATTGCCCCCTGCTTAGGCTGCTACTCCAGTCACAAGCTATTATCACTCTGGGGATGAGAGTGATGCCATCTACCTAGACTACACGTCCCAGAATCTCATGAAGCAAGTCTCTGAAGAGGTCTCCCAATTGCTGGAGATGTATCTCTTGTATCTTTAGAAGCAGCCATCCTCTTAATTAGAGTTTCTTCTCACTTCATTTTTCTCTTTCAGGCCATTTCCAGGCCTCCTTCTACCTTCCTTCTTCCTCTTTTCTCTTCCCTCATCCCTCTCTCTCCTTGGAGTCAGGAGCCATACACTACCATCCCAATTGCCTACCAATAAGAGTAAAATTTCCTAGGGGGTAGCTGGGTATCTCAGTGGATGGAGAACCAGACCTACAGATGGAAGGACCTGGGTTCAAATCTGATCTCAGACACTTCCCAGCTGTGTGGCCCTGGGCAAGTCACTTAACCCCTATTGCCTAGCCTTTACTGTGCTTCTGCCTTGGAACCATTACACAGTATTAATTCTATGTTGGAAGATTAGGGGTTTTTTGTTAGTTGGTTTGTTTTTTTAATTTAATAGCTGGAGCAGTTAGGTGGTTCAATGGATAGAGAGCCAGATTTGAAGGTAGGCAGTCCTGGGTTCAAATCTGGTCCCAGACATTTCCTAGCTGTGTGACCCTAGGAAAGTCACTTGACCCCTATGGCCTAGTTCTTACTGCCCTTCTGCCTTGGTACCAATACATAGCATTGATTCCAAGATGGCAGGCAAGGGTTAAAAAAAAAAGTAAAACTTCCTAAGTGGCAGTCAAAAGGCATTTCCCCTAGCTGACTCCAGTGAATAGAATTTACTCCAGCCTCATCTCCTTAATTTCCTTCAAGGCTCAGTTCAGCTGCCACCACTTAAATGAAGCTTTTCTTAGCCCAGGGCCCCCCACCCCTTAATGATCCCTCATTTGTGATATTGTCAAGCCATGGGAGGCAATTAAGTGGATTAAGAGCCAGACCTAGAAACAGAAGGTCTGAGTTCAAATTTGACCTCAGAAACTTCCTAGCTGAATGACTCTAGGTAAGCCATTTAACCCAGATTGCCTAGGCATTAACACTCATCTGCCTTGAAACCAATAAATAGTATTGATTTTAAGATGGAAAGAAAAGGGTTTTTTTTAATTGTCTAGCCCTTGTTTCCCAGTATAATGGTTGTGTCTTCCCCATCCTACCAGAAGAAGACAAGCTCTTTTGATCAAGAGTGGTTAGAAATGGGGGCAGCTGGGTAGCTCAGTGGATTGAGAGTCAGGCCTAGAGACGGGAGGTCCTAGGTTCAAATCTGGCCTCAGATACTTCCCAGCTGTGTGATCCTGGGCAAGTCACTTGACCCCCATTGCCTAGCCCTTACCACTCTTCTGCCTTGGATCCAATACATATATATACAATATACTCCAAGATGGAAGGTACGGGTTTAAAAAAAAAACAAAAGAGTGGTTAGAAATGATCCCTGCCCTCAAAAAGCTTATATTCTACTGGAATAAACTCCATATACCCAGAAAAATCAAAAATGAGGGAATTCAAGGAACAGGAGAGCACTACTGACTCGGGGGAGTAGAAGGCTAAATGGAGGAGCTAAGCCTTGATGGTAGCTAAGGTGCCAAGCTGAGAAAGGAGGACCCTCCAGACACAGCCTTTGAGAAGGTACAGAGTCAGCATGGGCTCGGATGGGGCTATTTACCTGTAGGGTGCCCAGTTCAGACTAGCCCCTCCCTCTGAACAAGTATACCACCAGGCAATCAATTGTCTTTCCAATTATGTGCATGCCAAAAGTAAGTGCATCTTGTTGGGGGAGCTGTGAACTAGTCTAATCATTCTGGAAAGCAACTTGGAACGAGGCCCAAAAAGCTATTAAACTGTGTACTCTTGGACACAGCAATACAGCTACTAGGTCTAGATCCCAAAGAGATCAAAGAAAGAGCCAAAGGAAAAAAAATTAAGAATGGCCCTTGGGGGGAGGGACAAAAACCACTGAAGACTAAGGGGTTCCCCCTGAACTGGGGACGGGCTGAACAAGATGTGATATATGTGTGGCAGAATACTACAGTTGTAACAAAGGATGACTATACGGGATCCATTCTAAGACGAAAGGTAAGAGCTTGAAAAACAAAGAGCAGAGGGCAGCTGAGTAGCTCTGTGGATTTAGAACCCAGCCTAGAGATGGGAGGTCCCAGGTTAAAAACTGGTCTCAGACACTTCCCAGCTGGGTGACCCTGGGCAAGTTACTTCACCCACATTGTCTAGTTCTTACCGATCTTCTGCCTTGGAACCAATACACAGTATTGATTCTAAGATGGAAGGAAGGAAGGAAAGAAGATGGAGAGAGAGATAGAAGGAGAGATAGGTAGGAAGGAAGGAAAGAAGGAAAGAAGGAAGGAAAGAAAGAAAGAAGGAAGGAAAGAAGATGGAGAGAGATAGAAGGAGAGATAGGTAGGAAGAAAGGAAAGAAGATGGAGAGAGATAGAAGGAGAGATAGGTAGGAAGAAAGGAAGAGAAAGAAAGAAGGAAAGAAGATGGAGAGAGATAGAAGGAGAGATAGGTAGGAAGAAAGGAAGAGAAAGAAAGAAGGAAAGAAGATGGAGAGAGATAGAAGGAGAAATAGGTAGGAAGAAAGGAAGAGAAAGAAAGAAGGAAAGAAGATGGAGAGAGATAGGTAGGAAGAAAGGAAAGAAGATGGAGAGAGATAGAAGGAGAGATAGGTAGGAAGAAAGGAAAAGAAAGAAAGAAGGAAAGAAGATGGAGAGAGATAGAAGGAGAGATAGGTAGGAAGAAAGGAAGAGAAAGAAAGAAGGAAAGAAGATGGAGAGAGATAGAAGGAGAGATAAGTAGGAAGAAAGGAAGAGGAAGGAAGGAAGGAAGGAAGGAAGGAAGGAAGGAAGGAAGGAAGGAAGGAAGGAAGGAAGGAAGGAAGGAAGGAAGGAAGGAAGGAAGGAAGGAAGGAAGGAAGGAAGGAAGGAATATATGGAGATAAGTAGGAAGGAAGGAAGGAAGGAAGGAAGGAAGGAAGGAAGGAAGGAAGGAAGGAAGGAAGGAAGGAAGGAAGGAAGGAAGGAATATATGGAGATAAGTAGGAAGGAAGGAAGGAAGGAAGGAAGGAAGGAAGGAAGGAAGGAAGGAAGGAAGGAAGGAAGGAAGGAAGGAAGGAAGGAAGGAAGGAAGGAAGGAAGGAAGGAAGGAAGGAAGGAAGGAAGGAAGGAAGAAAGAAATGCCATAAGTACATGCAACTGTAGGTGTATCTAGTGGGGAAATGGAGGTGATAAACCACAGTTCCAGGAAGAAGCTAACTTCAAACTCATGAAAATGTCCATCTCACAGGACTGTTATGAGAAAAATGCTTGGTAACCCACAAAAGAAAGTTATAACAAAATCGAATGGTGTATGACCAAGTTTCTCCCTATAGAAGGGATGAAAAAATCTTGCTTCTTCCCTTTTTTTTTTTTGATGTGGGAGAGGAGGAATAGCAAAGGCAGAAGACCGTAGTATGTCCTCAGCACTACAGACTCAGTAGATACCATCTGACTCAGGTTGGTTAGTTTTGCTAAAGTGCTTTTAGTTTCTTTCTCTTCTCTCTCATTCCTTGTCTTAAGGGATCGTTCACTGGGTCGAGGAGAGAAGGATTAGATTCAGAAATAAAGCTAATATGAAAAGTAATTATTTTCTACAAAGGAAAACTGTAGAATCAGGTCAATGGTAGCAGTAAGCAATATTAGTAACAGCTGGAGATGTTTTTAACAGCAGCTCTTCAGGGGAGAAAATGTACATACTTCTAAGTTTAATCTGCACATTTTTTACAAACTTTACCTTCTGTCTTAGAAGCAATACTATGTATCCATTTCAAGGTAATAAGAGTGAGACAATTGGAGTCAAGGGACTTGTCCAGGGTCACACAGCTAGAAAGTGTTTGAGGTCAGTTTTAAACACAATCTGGCATTTGCTTCCCAGTATAATGGTTATATCTTCCCCACCCTACTAGAGGAATGCAAGTTCTTTTGTGTCACTGAGCATTTATCAAATGCCTCCTGTCTCCAGACCTGGTTTCATCTACTTGAGCTACTTGAAGCTCCTAATCTATATTTCAAACATTTTCTCCATCACTTTCTCCAGTTAATTAACAAACTATCAATAAGCAAATAAAAGAAATCTAGAAATCAGCATAACTATAAATCAGGCCATAACTTGTTGCAGTTTGCCAATTTCCAAAGTGCAAATGCTCACATTGTAAAATTTAACAATGGGCTCTCCAAAACCAGTTTGAGCTGACTCCAAAACACTTATTTTTAAACACTTACCTTTCTCCTTAGAATCAATACTGTGTATTGGTCCCAAGGCAGAAGGGTAAGGGCTAGGTAATGGGGGTCATCTAGCTAGGAAGTGTCTGAGGTCAGATTTGAACACAGGACCTCTTCCAGCACACTTTTGATAGTTAACATTTCTTTAGTTTCTTGAAGTTGGAAAAAGTACTTTTGCTACCACACCATATTTGACCCTTATAATAACCCTGCGAGGAAGATGATATTATTGTGTCCATTTTATAGATAAAGACATCAAGGCACAAAAAAGTGACTTGCCAAGGATATCCCAGCTAGTCGTAGGATCCAGCCAGCTCTTCCTAACTTCAGGAAAAACAAACCTATTCTCTCCTGCCCCTCACTTGTTCTCCAGAGCATGTAACCATGATTGGCCCCATTTTATGAATGGACAAATGACCACCCAAAGCCACTCAGCCTCCTTAGAACTCAGATCTTCGGAGTCTAAGCCCGATGTGGTGAATGGACCCCTCTTTGGGGGCGAAGTGCAAAAAAAAGAAAAGTTAGCCATTTGCCAAGTAAAATCTCTTTTTACAATTATTATTATTGTAGCCATCATTTAGGACAGCTCATTTCCACTCCGTCGCCAAGGCCGGTTCTCACCTATGTTGCCCAGCTCTGGAGGAGAACCTCCAGGATTGTTTGGGGGGGGGGGTTGCAGGGCAGAGTGGCTGGGGATTCCCAGCTTTGGCCTGGCTGCCTGCCCTTCAGGAGTCAGCTCTGGAAAGAGCTTAATTAATGACTGTAAATCCCAAGCTCAGCAGGAGGAGATTCCGGTAGCCGGGGAGGAGAGAACCTCAGAACTTTAGCCAGGAGACAAATCTAAGAGGGAGGGGATCAAGGAGGCCGTAGAGGGGAGGAAAATTGGAATTCGAGAGTAGAGAAATGAAGGGAGGAAATTCTCTTTAGACTGGACCTCTCTAGCCCCAAATTCTCCCCCCACCTTGATGGAGGTAAGGAGACGGATTGACAGACATTTATTCTGTCCTTGTCCTACTCATAGGAGCCTAGGAATTTCTACACAGACCCTGGAAAAGGCAGGAGGCGCTGAAATTGGCCTTGGATGTCCTGCTCAACCTTTCTTCTCCCTTCTCCATTCTTCCCCCAATCTCCGAGATCCAGTTTGCCTCTTGCCCCTCACAGGAAGGCCAAACCCACATTAGGTGTCCCTTACAACTACCCCAGGCTGCTCTCAGTGTGGTGTTGTGGAAATTCCATTCAATTTGATTAAACTCCATAAATATTTTTAAGCACCTACTATGTGCTGAGCATATGTGACAGCTACTAGGACGAGGTATCTTCACTTTTTTCTGTGTCGTGGGACCCTCCGGAAGTCTGTTAAAAAACCTTCATAATCCCTTCTTAAAATAATGTTTTTACTTCCTAGCTGCGTGACCCTGGGCAAGTCACTTGACCCCCATTGCCTAGCCCTTACCGCTCTTCTGCCGTGGAACCAATATACAGTATTGATCCCAAGATGGAAGGTGCAGGCTAAAACAAAATAAGGTTTTTTAAATGCATAAAACACACAGGATTACTAACAACATGGCAATGGGTTCGAATCAAGAACACATGTGATACCAGTGGAATCACGCGTCGGTCACGGGGGGTGGGAGGGAGGAAAAGAAAATGATCTTTGTCTTTAATGAAAAATGCATGGAAATGATCAAATAAAATACTATAAAATTAAAAAACACACAGGATTACAAAGGAAATGAACAATGCTCAAGGACACTTAATCAAAAGCACTTTTTGAAGTCCCCAATCCCAGATTAAGAGCTCCTGGCTAAGGCCACACGTACTCCGTGCCAGGAGCTGGAGATGCAAAGCCAAAAATAAAACACCTCCTACCCTCAAGGAGCCTGTAGATAAAACCGTGATCTCAGTCATTTTTCCTGGAGCCACCCTTCCCTCCATCCAAAAGGCAGGTGCCTCCATTACTCAGTGGCTTCCAAGAACACTGGGCCCTCCTGCAGCACTCCATTTGGGGATCCTACCTTGGAGAAACTGTGCCTCTTCCATCAGGACATGCCGTCCTCCCATTGCCAATGGGCAGGTCTAGGGGACCCCCATAGTTGGGAAGCTTCTCCTCTAATGCCTGGTATCTAGGGCACAATTCCAGAGTCGTTAGAGTGTTTCTGGCTTCTTTTTCACTCTCTGATGCCCTCTACTGAAGTGGCTTCACCTCCTCAAAGACCCCAGCTCTAGTCCGCAGAGTCTTGACCGCCATTACAAAGCAATCTGGTGAGCCAACAACGGAAAGGGACTTCGCGTGGTACTTTCCCATGGGGCAACCATATTTTCCCAAGGAACCGTGTGCCTTCATCCAAAGGAACGATAGTGTAATGATTAGGAAGTCAGGGAAATATATATGGGGAAGACATTGGGTTCGAGTTCCCCCCTAAGACCCTTCACATTCAATTCAAGTCCTAGAACCATAACCTGAAGCTTATGAAGACCACAGGGCCCATCTAGCCCAACCATCCCATTTTACAGATGAGGAGAATGAAGCCCAGGGACACTGTGACTTCCCAAGGCCATACTGGTATCAAGTGGCCCAGAGAGAATTCAATGGATATTCTTAAGTGCCCACCGTTCACTTGGCAGAGTGTTAAATGGTGACGAAGACCCTGCCTCAATGAGCTTTTGTTCTCCTGGGCGGCTGTGATGTAGTCCACCAGTAGATAAGGTAAAGGTATAGTCTAAGTAATGCAAAGTCAGGTTAAAGGGAAGAGAAGCAAGAGGTCTAATGGGGGCGAGGGCACCCAAGCTATGCTTTGAAGGCAGGGAGAGATTTGAGGAGGCATTTTACATCCACTGGGAACCATTTGTGCAAAGACAAGAGGAAAGCTGGAATCTGGTACAGGGACAACAGTACCAGGTCGATTTGACTAAAATGGAAAGTGAGTGAGAGAATTGTGGGAGGTTAAACCAGAAGTGGAAGTGGGAGTTGGTTTGTGGAAGGCTTTAAAACAGCGTTGAGTCTGGATTTGATCACTCTAGACCTTCCTCCACTCCACTGTTAAAGGTGCAGGGGGTGTTCAAGGAGGACCAGCACCGCTGGTGTGAGGACCACCAAGCCCTTTTCAGGGTGGCTCATCCACCTTTGGGGTCCGCATGTCTCCCAGCTCTCCTCTGTGGCTCCAAGAAGCTGTTGTGTGTCCAGAGACCATCTCAGCAGGCAGGCTAAACCAGATTGAGGGCAACCAACAGGTCTCAGACCCATAGGAGCATTTTCCCCACAAGGATGGGTGGGATGGGTGGATAAGAACCATTTGTTTCAATGGCCATGAAGGCAACAGTAGCATCACTGTGGAGTATTTAGAACTTAATCAGACATGGAAGATGTCGAGGTCATCCACTGCATCCCAGGCCATCCCTAGTTGTCCTGACGTTCTTCTTGCCACTGACTTCCATGAGTCTGGAAGGGAGAGCGAGGCTGATGACTTCATGCATCTCTGACTCAATTCATAAGTCAAGACACCACGCCATGATGTCATTGACCTTCTTTCATGGGCCTAATTGTTTAACATTTTATTTTCCCAATGATACGTAATAGCCATTTTCAACATGTGTTTTTCCAAAATTATAAGATCCCAGTTATTTCCTTCACTCCCCACTCCTGGAGATGGTAAGCAATTTGGACCGAGTTATACATATATTTTCATACAAAACATATTTCCATATTGGTCATTGTTGTAAGAGGAATAGTCATACAAAACCAAAGCCCCAAAACAAAAACAAAAATAACGAACGTGACAAATCATATGCTTTGATCTGCCTCCAACTCCCAAAGTTCTTCCTCTGGAAGTGGATGGCATTCTTTGTCATCAATCCCTCAGAATTATTTTTTTAATATTTTATAATCCCAATGGCATGCAATAGAAGTTTTCAACTTGTGTTTTATTGTGTTCCTGAGAAAAGCTAAGGTTTTTGCAGTTGACCATCATACAATACTGCTGTTACCATGTACAATGTTCTCCTGGTTCTGCTTGTTTCACTCTGCATCCGTTCGTGTAAGTTTTTCCAGCCTTTTTAGTAATCTTGCTCATCATTTTTCACAATACTATTCCATCCCAATCACATACCACAAATTGTTCAGTAGTTCCCCAATTGATGGGCATCCCCTCAATTTCCAATTCTTTGCCAACACAAAAGATCTGCTAGAAATATTTGCTTACAAATAGGTCCTTTCCTCTCCTCTTTTTTTTCATCTCTTTAGGTTTCAGACCTAATTGTGATATTGCTGGATCAAAGGGTACACACAGTTTAACCTCCATATTTTTTAGCCATAGACACTTCATTTCCTGCCTCCAGGCATTTTTCCTGACTGTCTCCCCACTTCCACACCACCACCACCACCACCACCACCCACTGCCACCTCACCATGTATGCAATGTATGTTTTCTCCATTGCCTGGCTTTCTTGGCTTTCTTCAGCTAAAGTTTTATCTTCTATGGGAAGCCTTTCTCCCTCTTTCTTCATTCTAGGGTTTTCCCTTTCTTGATTATTTCCAGTTTATCCTGTCTATATCTTATTTGTACATAGTGTTTGCATGCTGTCTGGATCCCATCACATGAGGAGTTTCCTGAGGGCAAGGATTGTTTTTGCCTCTTTTTATAGCTGCTCTGCTTAGCAAAGTATTTGGCTCAGAGTAAGCCTTTATTGAATTGGAAATTGAAGGGATGTCCATCATTTGGAGAATGGCTGAACAAATTGGGGTAGATGATGGTGATGGAATACTATTGTACTATAAGGAATGATGAGCAGGGGGATTTCAGAAGGAGCTGGAAAGAGCTGCATGAACTGATGCAGAGTGAAATGAGCAGAACCAGTCACACAGTAACACAGTAACAGCAATGACTGAATGATGATCAACTGTGAAAGACTTTGCTACTCTCAGGAATCCAGTGATCTGGAACAATTCTGAGGGACTTGTGACCAAGAATTCTATCCACCTCCAGAGAAAGAACTGTTGAGTCGGAATGTAGATCAAAGCCCGCCATTTTTTCACTTAAGCTTCAATATTTGAGTTGTTGTTTTGGAGTTTGGGTTTTATATGATTATTCTTTTACAAAAATGAACAATATGGAAACATGTTTCTCATGATAATATGGGTATAACCCAGAGTGCATTGCTGCCAGCTCCAGGAGGGGGAAGGAAAAGAAGGAGGGAGATCATTTTGGACATGTGACTTCAGAAAATGTATGTAGAAGCAGGGGAGTGATATAATCAAATCTATGCTTTAGGAATATCAACATGGTATCTATATTGAGGAAAACATGGGGTGGGAAGGGCCTAGAGACAGAGATCAGTCATTTCAGAGGTAATCTAATACCCCAAACCATAGTATATGGGCATCCACCTACTCTACCAATGAATAAGTTCAGTCCTGATCCCTTGTTCTCACAACTCAGGACATTGGAATTCCAAGAATTGAGTAAATGTCATTATTGTTCTCATCAGCCCAATTTGGACCACTTCCTGCCTCTGGAGCCCTTTCCTAATTGGTCTTCCATGTCATGACCCCAAAAGTTGGCCCTTCACCAGAATCACTGAATTGTAATTTGGGGTGTGGGAGTAGATGAGAAGCTCACAGTGCACAGAGACGGGGGAATGGAGGAAATAAACACAACAGTGATGCCGGAAACCACAAGTTTCCAATTCAGCTGGAACAGCTGGAAGTTCAAAGTAGTGAGTCGTTGCACCCCATCCATCAGGCAGCACATGGGCTGAAGCCCAGATGTGACCTTGTTGGTCCTCTCCATTGTCCTCTGGGCATATTATAAATCCTCATTTTCTCCAGCCATTCAGTCTCCTCTCACTGATTCATCAAGCATTAGTGCCAAAGGGGATGTTAAAGAGGATCTCCCCAGAAAGGCTCACTTGGCAGATGGGAAAACTGAGGCCCTGAGAGAAGTCACTTGCCCAAAGTCTCACAACTAGTCAGTGGCTGACTAGACCGCAGGATCCATGGTTTGAGAAAAGGGCAATCTGACTAATTCCATCCTTGGAAATACTTACAGAGGTGAAGGACAGCAACGTGGCATCCTGAGAGAACTGGCCTTGACGCCAGGAGGACTGACTGTGTGAACCTGGATGAGTCATTTAATTTCTTAATGCTTTTGCAGAGAAAATGCCAACCTAACTTGTTAGGGGAGGTTCCTCAAGCTGATCTTTCCTTAGACCAGTGAAATCATAGGTCTTTCTCTCATCCCCTAGATGAGAAGTTAAGAAAGCTTGGTCTCAGAATCAGGAAGATTTGGGTTAAAGTTAGACTATTCTGTAAGTCAAAAAACTACAACCTAGTTGCCCATGTAGACCAGTGAAGAGAGTTTCCACACTGGGAATACCCTATATTATTTGAAATTAGAAGTCTAAACCAAAAACACAACAACAACAAAATGCCCAGAAATGGATATGTCAAAGAAGGCAATGGCATAACAGAGATGGGCCTTGGGCTAAGGCTAAGGTTCAAGTCACAACTTTGACACATGCCGGTTGTGTGGCCAAGATCATAGTAGGTGCTTCATAGATGCCCATTGAATAAATGAATGACTAACCCTTCTTGTGTTCTGAGCAGTTCTCTAAGGCCAGTGATAAAATTGGAGATTCTGATTGTCAGAAAATTCCGGATGAAGAGACCATGATGATGACCCCGAGTCGCAGGAGAAGGAAAAGAGCTTGGGAAGAGGCAGGAGAGAGTGTAGTGACTGGAGAAGGCAGTCCTCAAAAGAGGGGTTCAACGGCAATAAGACCCTAAATGTGGCAGTGCAGAAGAGGACAGAAGAGGTCTGTGAGGTGAAGGGAAAGGGCATTAGAAGACCATTAACATGCCCCTAGTGGAAACTAGCACCCTTGTGCAAAGCCCTAGTTGCCCTTCCAAGTGAAGGCTATATCTAAGACTGAAAATTACAGACAAGTCGTCCCTCTGCATGGGTGGATGGCATTTCCATACTAGGAACACATCTATACAAATCAAGTTACAAGTCAAGAGCAAAGCAAACAAGACAAAAGATGGAAATGCGAGCAGGAGGCAAAGTCTCTTGAAGGCTAAAGCTGTTGATGAAACTATCTCATTTTATTTTCTCTCATGAAAAAGAAGAAATCAGAGTCACTGAGGACCTGAGACCCAGAGGACCCAAGAAACAAACCCCCTTGCGTAGCAAACGCTCCTGGGACCCCAGGCAGCAGGATCCTCATTGTCCATCTCTGAAACACTGGGCAGCATGCCAACCATCTTTCACTCCATGTGGGAACATTATTTCTGGTAGCGTCTCTCCCCCTCCCCCTTTCATTTCCAGAACCATGGAAGCCACAGTGACTAATTTTCGACTCAATTAAATTTACCCCAAGCACAGCATAAAAATGCAAAGACAACAACATTTACATTTTTCCCGCAGCTTGTCTCCACAGAAGGATGGAGAGTGGGAGAAGCGATACAGAACCTCCATCCTGCTGGGCTTCCAGGATCCTCGGTGCTTTCCCAAGGATAAAGCCCTCTGACATCCCATCGAGCATTCCATCACAGCTCTGAGTTGTGTCCCACGGCAGCAGTGGGAGTGGTCTGCATTGAGTCATCCCGATCCACTTGGCCCTTGTGATCAGTGGCCTGTATTTGTGAGACGACTGATAGATTTAAGGCCTATCTGTACCAGGGTGAAGAAGCATATATAGCTTAGCTAAAGGTCATGGTGTGGCTGGGGTTAGGGTACCCTGACACAGAATTATGTCAATCTGCACCCTATATTAAGGATCACTCTGCGGTCAGGGATAATGGTCAGTTAGTGTCTTGGGTTAGAGGTTAATCTGTGGCCAGGATTTGTGGTCAGCATGTGCTTAGAGTTTGGATCAGTCCATGGCTGAAGTTGGGCATCCATTCATGGTTGGATTCAGGAATCAGTTCATAGCTGGGGCTTGGACTTGGTCTGTGGCTGTAGCTAGTGTCCCCCAACCCAGAGTTTAGTGTCAATCTGTAGCCTATAGGAAAGATTACTTTTTGTGGTCAAGGGTTTGGATCAGTTTCTGACTTGGGCATGGTAGTCTGTTTGGGGCTGGTACTAGTGGCCAATCTGAGTCCAAGATGAATGGTCAATCTATGAACAGGACTAGGGATCATGTCATCCTTGGAAAATAGGTTATATGTGCTTGAATTTTCTTTCAAGATTTCACTGCCAGTGATCTTTGAAAGATAGTAGAGAAAAGGAGAGAGGTCATAAAACTAGAGAAGAGCTCATGTCCCAATTTTCAAAAGGAAGAAGAAAATAGAGTCTGCAGACTGCAAGCTAATGAACTTGATCTTGCTTCCTATTAAATTTTAGAAGGCATTACTAAAGAGGGATGGTTGGTGGCTATCTAGAAAGGGAAGCAGTAAACACAAAGAGGCAGCATAATTACATCATGAATAGGACATATCAGACTTCTGGGGGTAAAGCCAAGATGGCATAGTAAACCAGAGCAGCTCCAAGTCACTTTGAGAATCCTCTCTAACCAATATTAAAATATCACCATGAATGAATATAGGAGTAAAATAATCAACAAGAAGAGAGAGTGAAACAACTCCCAAGAAAAGAAAAACGCAAAAGGTAGACAGAGAACATCTGGGGCACTATGGTGAAAGGGGAGCAGAGTCAGCAAAAGGCTGTAGCAAGGAGTGAAAAGCAAGTCACATATTCACCCCACATCTGCTGTCCCAGGTTCAGAACCTAATCTCAATTCAATATTTAGACCCTGAGATCCTACCTGGACAAATAGTGGTCTAAGCCAACCCATACTTCTTGAAATGTCAAACCTGTTGAGAAGTCCAGAGTCCTAGCCCAGCGCAGTCTGGGCAAAACCAAGAATTCCAGTCTGGGCTTAGGATAATGTGGAATAGGATAGGATAGTTAGGATAATTAGGAAAATCTTCAAAAAAAACCCTCTCCCCTCTCTAAGCCAACCCTAAACATCATCTGTCTCCCCTTAACCCCTCCCTCTTTGAGAAGGGAGCTTCTCCACTCTTTCCCTCTCTCTCTATACTGAAAGACCTCCCCTTGAATACAATAAGGACATAGTTTACATTTGGTGGTGGCTGATATTACTAAGGGAGTCCTGGATCTTTTTGCCTGAAGCTTAGGGCAGAGCTCCAGGATAGGGCAGTCAAGAGCACGCCTGATTAGAACAAGTACGCAGAAAAACCAAAACTTATACCTAAGTTGGAGACTATAATTTAAGTCATTCCTAACCTGATCAAGATCAAAGTACACCAAAAGCTTACAACCAAGCCTAAGGCAAGTTTTTGAGCAATCAGAATCTCAAGAGTCAATTAAATCAGTAGGGGGAGGGGGCTCTAAGAACTCTCAGCCCTCAGACCATCACATCTCCAAGAACTGAAACTGGTAAAAACCCAAGAAATAAGCTTAGAATAGCATCAAAGAAGGACTGGAGTTTAAGAGGGTACCACAATCTCCCAGAAAATAAATTAGATATAAAATAATTAGATAGGAAAAATGAACAAACAGAAAAAAGCACCTAACTCTAAAGAATTTTTATGGAGACAGAGAGCAAGGTATAGACACAGAAGGGAACAGTGAAAGAAAGTAAACACAAACAAAGTACAAAGGAAAAATATGGGCTGGACATAGATTCTGGAAGAACTGCAAAAAGACTTCAAAAACCAATTAAGAGAGGTAGAAGAAAAGTGGGAAAGAGAAATGAAAGTGATGCAAGAAGAAATTGGCCAATTGAAAATGGAGAGCCAAAAACTGACAGAGGACAATCAGGCTTTAAAAATCAGAATTGACCATCTAGAAATTAATGATTTCATAAGAAACAATAAAGCAGAATCAAAGGAATGAAAAAAATAGAGGGAAACATGAAATATCTATTGAAAAAACAACTGACCTAGAAAATAGATCTAGGAGAGACAATATGAGAATTATTGGACTACCCAAAAGCCATAATCATGAGTAAGACATACCAAATCCCTTTTTTAGGTTACTATACTGGCAGATTATCGGTATGTTAAAAATAGAGTTTATCTGAATTTTAGCAGAGCATTAGATAAAATATCTATGTCTGTGGAAAGGACAATAAGACACAGGTTAGATGATATTACAATAGATGGACTCAGCAGAGAATGAATGGCTAATCTTAAAGAGTAAGCAATCTTATATCAACCTGACAGAAGTCTCTTATGAAATCTTCCTGGGGATTCTGTGCAGGAGCCTAAGCTATTTTTCATTATCACACTTAGATGAAGGCATAAATAGTATGATTAGCAAATTTGCTGGTGACCCAAAACTGGCAGGGATAACTAACAAGACCTTGATCCAAAAATATGCCAGTCCAGAAGCTCATTAGGTAAATTTAAAGAGATGAAATTTAATAGGAATAATAATAGCTAGTGTTTACATTGAGCTTTAAAGTTTCATAAAAGCATTTGACAAATCTTATCACATTAATCATCACATGAATCTTGCTAGGTAGGTGCTGTTGTTATCTTCTTTTACTGTTGAGGAAACTGAAGCTAAGTGATTTGCTCATGACTCCACAAATATGAAAAATCTGAAGCAGGATTTGAACTCATGTCTTCTCGACTTCAAGTCCAGTACTCCATACATCACACCATCTAATTGCCTTACATGGATTTAAAAATAAATATTCAAAAGTCCAAAATGACAGAAGGGAATGGTAACTAGCTGAAGACATCAGTGCCATCCAGTCGATAAAGCCAGCAGAATCTTGACCAAAATTGAATGGGCCAATGTTCCAAACTAGGGAGGTGACAGACCTACTATGCTCCAGCCTTATCTGCCCATGTTTAAAGTATCATGTTCACTTGACACATTTCAGGAAGGGCATTTGTAAGCTAGATGGTATCCAGAAGGAGACAGCCAGGATATGGGAAAGGCTTCCAGGTCAGAGTCTATTAGGAACTGGTCATTTTTAACTAGGAGAAAACAAGTCCTGGAGTGGGAGGGGGGTCATAGGAATATAGATTAAACCCATCCATCAAGTTTAACCTTTTTTGTTTTACAGATGAAGAAACTGAGGTGCAGAGAAATTACTTTCTAGGGCCACACCACTTGCAACTGAGACAGGCTCCCAAACTGCATCTTCTACACTGCAAATCCTATTCTCCCAACTACTGTGTCTTGGTGGCTTGGTGGCCTTCAGACCCTTGAAGGGAAGCCACAAGTAAGAGGAATTTTGGTGGTTCTGTTTAGCCACTTACCCACCCCCCCAAAAAAAGAAGCAAAGGTAGGATCCATGAAGGGAAGAGACAGAGGGACAGACTTATTTCAACTCTCCATCAAAATGAGAGATCTAACCATTGGAGCTGCTCTAAAGTTTCACAGCTACGTGGTGCAGAGGGTAGAGAACTGCTGGGCCTAGAGACAGGAAAACCTCAGACCCTTACTAGTTGTGTGACCCTTGGCAAGTCACTTCATCCTGTTTGCCTCAGTTTCCTCATCTGTAAAATGAGCCAGAAAAGGAAATGGCAAATCACTCCAGGATCTTTGCCAAGAAAAATCCAAATGGGGTCATAAAGAGTTGGACATGACTGAAAACAACAAAATGATTACAGGCAGCTTAGGCAATCGCTACTAACTAACATTTAAATAGCACCCACTAGGTGCCGGGCACTTGACTAAGTGCTTTACAAATATCATCTCAGTTGATCCTCATGACAATCCTAGGAGGTAGGTGCTGCTATTATCCCCATTCTAGGAAGTTAAAAGAACTAAGGCAGACATTACACAACTAGTAAAGTATCTGAGGCTGGATTTGAACTTGGGTTTTACCAACTCCTGGCCCAATGCTCTATCCATTGTGCCACCAAACTTCTTCCTAGTGGTGGGCTCCCTGCCCATTGTAGGTCTTCTGGAGGTCAGATGACATTTTTGGATGACAGTTTAGCCAGACATTTATTCCCACTGCTTCTGTGCCAGCCACTGGGCTGGGCTTTGGGGAGGCCAAGATGAACCTGAAATACCTGCTGGGAATGTTATGAGAGGGAGATCTCATTCAGGTGGGCACAAATTGGATCAGAAGCCCTCTGAGGTCACTCCTGACTCAAAGACTCTGAGATGGTTTGATTTTTCTCCCACTGAAAGAGTGATTAGCCCTAGCTGCCTTCTCCCAGAAGGCAAACAGGAGGGCACCTTTTCATTAGGATAACAAAGGGCAGAGGGTGTCCAGTTTCTTGGCCACAGAAGGGAGAAAACCATACTAGAATCCCTTTGCATAGTCAGCATCCTAGGCATTTCTTCCAGGATGTGTTTGCCCCCTGTTTGGGAGGTCCCATGGCCACCATCTTCATAGGGCTGGAATAGGTCCCAAATCTCCCAAACTCCCCCTCAGTAATCTGTCCCATCTATTAAATGGCCATGCTTGAACCAACCATAATGCTCCTCTGGTCCAGTCCCTTCTTTTAAGAGGAGGAGCCCAGAGAGAGGAAGCGAGCTGCCCAGAGCCACACAGCTTGCTCCTGTCAGAGCTGGGCCAAGATGTCCTGGTTTTTCTTCTGATGCTGACTCCACCAGGGGATCCGGTCCCCACTCTGGACTCTGCTCTTCAGTTCAGTGCCACTTTCTTTGATCTGTCCTGACTTTGGGCCCAGAATTCTGGCTCCAATCAAGATCAAACCATTCCAGATTTTAAAAAGAAATGGCAAGGGGGAGTTGCTGAGCTGCTCTAGTCTCTTAGGGAGAGAAGATGGTGGACATCGCCCCTCAAGCTAGAACTAAATCATCCTATGTTTACAAAAGACCCAAACTTTGCCCTCCACTATTACTATGAATTATTCAAATGGTGCAGGTCAGAGGAAGATATTTATCTGGTCACCACAAGTTCAATTCTCATCCAAAGTGAAGCCAAGCCACAGGGAGGATTCTGGAGCCCGTTGGAAAGCCAGGACTCAATGGAGCATGGGGAGAATTTGATCCTTTGCTCGTGGGCTATATGTCCTTATTTCTATTTTTGTGGAAAACCTGGAAAGATGCAGCCTAGATTAGAGGGTCATTAGATGGATTTAACTGGGTAACTGGCCAGAACCAAAGAGGATTCATTAAGGATTCCAAGGCAACTTGCAAGGAGGTCTCTCTCTAGACAGTATCCCCAGAGTTTAATACTTGGCCGTGTGCTGCTTAACATTTTTACCAATGAGAGGCAGCAGGATAGCTCAGTGGATAGAGAGCTAGATCTGGAGGCAGGAGGTTATGGGTTGAAAACTGACCTCAGCCACTCACTAGCTGTGTGACCCTGGACAAGTCACTTAACCCCAGTTGCATAGCCCTTGCTGCTCTTCCCCCTTGGAACCAATAATTAGTATTTATTCTATGAAAGAAAGGGCTATTTTTTGTTTTAAATGACTCAAAGGCAAAGATGGCAAGCCTGTTAGATTTATATCTTATCATCAATTTGCATAGTGGCAAGTAAGACCTAATAGTTGGATGATAGCATCCAGGACTCAAAAGGCTGTGATGAATTGGAGCATCATTCTGACCCTAATATAAAATCTAACCAAAATCAATGTGCAAAGTCTTACAGTAGTTGGTCAGTTGTTTTCAGTCTTGACTGACCTCTCACTACCCCATTTGGGATTGTCTTGGCAGAGATACTAGAGTGGTTTGCCATTTCCTTTGAGGAAACTGAGGCAGAGTTAAGTGACTTGTCCAGTGTCACTCAGCTGGGAAGTGTCTGAAGCCAGATTTTAAGCAGTCTTCCTGCATCCAAGCCTGGCTGCTCTATCCACTGCGCCATCTAGGGTTCAAAAAGTCCAGGTCAAGGGAGGCAGGGTTAGACCGTAAGTAGTTTGTGTGAAAACGCTCTAAGTATGTATTTTCATCCTGAAGGCTTCCGGTGTCTCTGCAGCCAAAGGATAAGTGTGATCCCAGGCTTCCTTTAGAGCTGCAGAGTGGTCAGGACTAGGGAGATCAAACCACAGTTGGACTGTTGTGCTTACTTCAGCACACTAGGTTTGGGGGTCTCACGGGAGAAGCCAGCCAGCCAGCGCGGTAAAGGACTGCAAGATCTTAGCGAATAAAGCCCATTTGGAGGACCTGGGAAGAAAAGACAGGGAGGAACCAGTCGCTGCTTTCAAGTATTTGAAGATCTCGCGTGGGGATTGAGATTAGAATGATCCCACTTGAACCCAAAAAGCAAAACGAGGGGCTTACAGTGAGGGGAAACTTCCCACTCATTAGAGCCATCCCTTAGTGGGACAGGCTGCCAAGACAATGAAAAAGCGGGGTCTCCCTCACTCCAGAACTTCCGGAAAGGCTGGACGAGCGCGTGGGCAGAGCTGCGGTAGAAGGGATGCCCGCTGGGGCATATTGGGGGCTAGCTGGCCTTTGAGGACTCTTCCAGCCCTGAGGCTCCGTCACTTGGTGACTGGAGGAATCGGAGGGCCGACGAGATAGACTCCGAGTCGAGCATTTGTGCAATCACTGCCTCAGCTCAGGCTGGAAGCTGGCAGAACAGGTGCCGCTCTGACTTGGGGAAGGGAAGTTTCCTCTCCGGAGGAGCCAATCAAATCATTGGTCCTGTCTAGAGGGCAGGAACTGGTCTCTGCTCCTGAATGGGGCCTCGCACGCCGCGGGGCAGACAGTAAGCCGCGAAGGCAGGAGGAGAGACCCAAGGACCGTCTGTCCCCTGGGGCCTCAGCGCCAGGATTTTCTGAAGTCTCGATCCGGGGGGCAAATCTGCGGGTGCTTAAAGAACGTGTGAAGTACCTCGGAGGGGAAGCAAAGGAAGCTGCATGGAGGCCTGGTGACGGGAGAGAGCTGGCTGATCACACAGCAGGGCTGAGAGGCGGAACCAAGCGCTATTCATTTAAGGGGCTTAAGTTAGAATATCGCTTCTGCAGGCTCTGGCTGGCCTGGAGTAGAATCTAAACTGCCTGCTGCCCTCTAGTGGCCAGCGTGGGGAGGACACAAGCACATTTCCAATAAAAGTATTCACCACACATAGCGCTTTAATGTTTGCAAAGTGCTTTTTTATATAGAAGCTCATTGGAGCCTAACAACCCCCCAGTGAGCTAAGTGTTATTATTGTCCTCATTTGGCAGCGTGGCTGAAGAAAGGGGCGACGGCGGGGGGGGGAGGGGGGAGGAGGAGAAAGGGGGGAGGGGGAAGAGAGTTTGGGACCTGCCCGAAAGAGAAAAGGATGGAATTAGGAAAAAGGAAGGAGGGCCGAGACGGAATAAAGAAATACAAGAAGAAAGAGAAAGAAACTGAAGAAGGGGAAAGAGGAAAGGAGGGAAAGGAGAGGAACTGGGAAATAAGGAGGATAAATAAATAAGGAAATAAAAAGAGGAGAGAATTAGAGGAGGGGGAGATGGAGAGAGAAAAAGGGTCCTGGAAAGGGGGAGAGGGGGTGAAGGGGGAGGAGGACAGCCAGGAAGGAGAGAGAGTAAGGAAAAATGCGAAAGAGGGAGGGGAGACAGGGCAGGGAGGGGAGCCGGGAACAGATGAAAGGGAGGGGAGGGAGGATAAGGGAAGAAGCGGGAGAGCAGAGGAGCGAAGAAGGAAGGCAAAGAGGAGGAAGGGGAGAATTGGGAAATGAGGCTGCGGCAGAAGACTGAGGCCGAGCTGCGGCTGCCAGCTGCCCACTCCTGAACCCACTGGAAAGTCAGAGCCGCCCCTCCTCCCTCTCCCTCTCCCTCTCCCTCTCCTTCTCCAGCTTCCCCACCACCGGGTCCCTTCTTTCCAAAAGGAGTTTCTAGCTTCCTCCCCACCTCCCTCCCCGCCCCCCCCCCCGCCCAGAGCCCTCCTCCAGCCGGCCCCTCCTCCAGCCCCCCCACCCCCCTCTGCTGCTCTCTCTTCTCTGCCAAAGTACCAGCCGAGACCGAGCGGAGAGCAGTGGGGAGACGAGCGGTGGCAGCCGCCTGGACCGCAGCCCCTGCTGCTCCTGGACCCCAGCCGCACCGAGCCGCACTGAGCCTCTCCTTCACCGCCCGGGGGCTGGTCCCCGGCCGCCTGTCTTCTCTAGCTGCCTGGACTTAGCGGTGCTTGGAGATCCACGGCTCCCCGTTGGGTCCCGTCTCTTTCCCCTTGGAGCCGGCCTCCAGGGAGCCCCCCAGCCGGCCAGCCCAGGACTCCGCGAGGCTCGGCACAGCCCGTGGGAACTTGTCCGGAGGAGCCCGTAGGGGCTGACTGGGGGGTGGGGTGGAGGGGGCGTAGGCCGGGCAGCGGGGGAGCAGGAAGAGGAGCGGGAGAAGGAGAACAAGAAGGAGGAGGGTAGGGAGCAGAGCGGCGGCGGCGGCGGCAGCGGCGGCGGCCCGAGCGGCGGTGGAGAAGGGCAGCCGCTGCCGCGGGAGGGCCATGCCCGGCTCCGCTCAGCCCCGCTGCCCCGCGTTCCCTCGGCTCGGAACCCCGACGGCAGCCCTCTAGGATGCCTTTCCCGGCCCTGCTCCAAGTGGGCTTCGACGGGCGCGGCCCCGACAGCGGCCCAGGGGGCGGAGGAGCTGGCGGCGGGGCCAGCGGGGGCGCGGGCGGCGGCGGCGGGGGCTCGGACGGCTCGGCCGTAGTGGTCGCTGGAGTCCCCGCCGGGGCCGGGGGCGCCGCCGTGGTAGGCGCGGGCGGTGGCGAGGGCAACCGCTCGTTCGCCGGGGGCCCGGGGGTGGCGTGCCCGGCGGGCAGCCCGGGCGGCGCTGGCGACGTGAACGGCACGGCTGCGGTGGGGGGCGTGGTGGTGAGCGCCCAGGCGCTGGGCGTCGGGGTCTTCCTGGCGGCCTTCATCCTCGCTGCCATCGCGGGCAACCTGCTGGTCATCCTGTCCGTGGCCTGCAATCGGCACCTGCAGACCGTCACCAACTACTTCATCGTCAACCTGGCGGTGGCCGACCTGCTCCTCAGCGCCACCGTCCTGCCCTTCTCGGCCACCATGGAGGTGCTGGGCTTCTGGGCCTTCGGCAGGGCCTTCTGTGATGTGTGGGCCGCCGTGGACGTGCTCTGCTGCACCGCCTCCATCCTCAGCCTCTGCACCATCTCGGTGGACCGCTATGTGGGCGTGAGACACTCGCTCAAGTACCCCGCCATCATGACTGAGCGCAAGGCGGCCGCCATCCTGGCCCTGCTCTGGGCCGTGGCCCTAGTGGTGTCCGTAGGGCCCCTGCTGGGCTGGAAGGAGCCGGTGCCCCCCGACGACCGCTTCTGTGGCATCACGGAGGAGGCGGGCTACGCCGTCTTCTCATCTGTCTGCTCCTTCTACTTACCCATGGCCGTCATCCTGGTCATGTACTTCCGGGTGTACGTGGTGGCCCGCAGAACCACCCGGAGCCTGGAGGCCGGCGTCAAGAGGGAGCGGAGCAAGTCCACGGACATCGTCCTCCGCATCCACTGCCGAAGCTCTGGGCCTGAGGACTCCCGCGTGGCCAAGGGCCACAACTTCCGCAGCTCCCTGTCCGTCCGCCTGCTCAAGTTCTCCCGGGAGAAGAAGGCAGCCAAGACACTGGCCATCGTGGTGGGCGTCTTTGTCCTTTGCTGGTTCCCCTTCTTCTTCGTCCTGCCCCTGGGTAAGTGACATGCATGTCCTCTCTCACCTGTCTCCTTTCCTGGCCCCCAGGGGCTGCCTCTTTGCACCCTTCTTTAACTTTCCAGAGCCCGGAGGGCCCAATCCGGAATAGCTTGGGTTGGTGGGGTCACCAGCTGGATCGTGCAGGTGAAAAGAAAAAGAAATGGCATCCCAGAAAACCAGGAGAAATAGCGTTGGAGAGAGGGGTGGTTGGGCCTCGGGGTGGCTTGGATATTGCATATTGAATGTGTGTGTGTCAAGTATGTGTATGGTTTCCTCTCGGTGCGTGACAATGGAAGCACTCGGGTTGGCACCCAGGTGGAAGGACGAATGCATGATAGCACTCCGTCCAGCTTGCTAATGGGGATGATTAAACTTCCCTCCTCCAAACATGATTTTGCCCATTCCTCAAGCCAATGGGGATGAGACAGTTCTGGGACCATTTGGGTACCATGTGCCTGGATGGAAATCCTGCTGCCATATGGGGATGTGTGATGGGAAGGAGAACAAACACAGGCATGGGGCTTTTCTCCTTTGGAATGGCATCGGAGAAGGGTCCCAGGACCAGCTCAGCTCTTGCCTGGCTGTGTGACCTTGGGCAAGACCCCTCCCACTTCTGGCCTGCCTCAGTTTCCTCCCCCTGTAAAATGAGAGGCTGGCCTGGTGCTCTCTCAGCTCCCTGCCAGTCCTGCCGGTTTTTCATTCTTCCATTTGCTCCAGCCCCCTTGGTCATTCTTAAAGGAGCCTGGCAGTGCCCAGGGAAGCTCCCCTGCCTCTGAGGGGCTGGGTCCCCCTTCCCCCAGCAGCACTCCTCCGCCCCCCTCCAGGCACACACACGGGCACACACAGGCACACAGTGTTCCCTGCAGAGAAGCCAGTGCTGCTGTCTGTTCATGCATTCACCCCAGGAGCCTCAGTGGGGAGAACTCTCTGTTCAGAACAGTGTGGCCCAGCCGCAGGCTCCCTCAGCCCAGAGGCGTGCCCTGAGCCCCACACCACGACCCCAGCCCCTGGCCATGGCAGGAGCGGGGGGCTACCCGGGGAGCTGCCAGCCCAGCAGTCCGGTCTGGGGAGGAAGGTGTGGACGGCTCCCTCTTGAGCAGTGAGGACGCCTGGGGGTGCCCTGGGGGGGGGTGTACCCATACATGTCCCCATTTGTCATACATGCACAGACGTGCCTCTGCATGGGGAGATAGCGAGGTGATGGAGCAGAAGTCAATGAATCCAACAGTCTCATTTTAGAACCGATAAAACCCCTCTGAGGTCTCCCAACTAGTGGACTTGCAGAATGGCAAAGAACTGGATCTGTTGTCCCAGGACCCGAGTTCAAATCCTGCCTGTGTACCCATATTCCCTTGTTGCTTGGGCCTGTAAACTGATGGGAATGGACTAGATGACCCTCACCTCTCTTTGAGGTTTAAATCGGTCCCCTCAAGAGACCGTAAACCCCCTGAGGACGGGCCCCGCTTCACTTGCAGATTCCCAGGCTGCACAGCGTGGTGCTGGCCCTGGAGTGAGGGAACACTGGCTAGAGTGCCCAGAGAGCTAGCCTTCAGAGCTCAGCTCGGCCCCCCTGTGGCCCGTAGCATGGCACTCCCGCCTGCCTCAGTTTCCCCAACTATAAAATAGGGGGATAACCCCTGCCTCAAACAGATACCTGTCATGCAGGTGGCCGTGCCTGGCACACAGCGGGCACTTCAGCAAGGCTTTGTCCTGTTCACGATAGGCTCTTAGCTGCTTAATGCCAGTCCCCAACGATGCCCAGCTATTGCCAAGGCTCCAGGCTCAGGCCTAGACCGCCTCCATCAAAGTCTGAAGGGGGGTGCCGGGGGGTGAGGGGTGGCCTTAGCACCCTGCCGTGTGCTGCTGCTTCAGCCAGAGCAGCTTAGGGACAAGTGGGTGGCTTTACTGCTTTATTGGTGGCTTTGGGGTGTTGGAATTCCTACCCGTCCTTAAGGCTTCATTCAGATGCCACCTCCACCGGGAAGCCTTCAGCCCTTCCCCGGAACCAGGCTCGTGTTCCCCTCCTGCCCTCATCATGTAATAATGTAGATTCTGGTTCTGTGAGTTTGTAGGGGCAGGGATTGGGGGGGGCCTTTCCCAGGGAGGCTCTGTTTGCAATGAACAAATGATTGGTGAATGAATGAAGTACATACATGTATATACTGTACATCCTTATAATAAAGTAATCCATGACGTACATGTCACATATACATGTATGTGCCTGTAATAAATTAATGGAGCACATATACACAGTAAATGAATGGATGTACTGTGTACATGCATGCATATATGCATGTATACATATATACAATAACTTTCTGGTGTGTACATGTATACACGTGTGTACATGTGTGTATACAGTAATTGCATGGATGGATACGTGTGTGCATGTATGCATTATGTGACTGCAATACTATTGTACAATAAATTAATTGTGTGTACATGTATACACATATGTGCATATGTGTGTATACACTAAGTACATGGATGAGGTACATTGTGCATATTCATCTGTGTGACTATATAATACTATTATACAATTAATTGCATGTACATGTATACACATATGTGCATATGTATACAGTAAATGGATGGATGAAGTACATGTATATGAGTATATGCACATGTATGTGTATGTATGTATGCAGTGAGTGCATGTATTGAGTACGTGTGTGAGCTTGTGTGTACATGTATGTGTCTACACATAACATGTGAATTGAGTACATGTGTGATGGTGCAACATACACACATGTATATGCGAATATATAGCAAACGAATAGCTGAAGTACATTGTATAAGTACATGTATACATGTGTGTGCATACAAACATACAATGAATGAATACATGAATGAAGTATACGTGCATCTCCATATAGATGCATCACATTGGGTTTGCCCATGTCTACATATAGTTTACATATATGTGTACAGACCACACATGTGTCCATTTGCATGGGCAGGTGGGTTATGTGTGGGCACATTTGGAGCGGGAGGACATGCTTCTCTCTTCCGTGGTTCTGCATGTCCCCATATATCCAATGTGTGTAGAATGAGGACCCGGCTCATTGGAGGATGCACCTGTACATGGACATGCATATGGGTTTGCATCATTGGAAGAGGGCCATATTTACATGCATGGTAGCGTGTACATGGGTGTTCGTATGGATTGTGTCTGTATTTTGCATGCATGCAGGCATCTGATATGGCGGAAGGCGTGCTGAACTTGGAATCAGAAAGACTTGGGTTGGACTCCCACCAACCCGGTGACACCTGGGAGGGGCCTCAGTTTCCCCATCTGTCAGATGGGCATGATGACGCCTAAGGACTCTTCCCTCTCTGAGCGGGCGCAGGAACAGACACGTCCCTAGAGACCTGGCCCTTCACCCCACGCCTCCAGATGAGGAGTGGGGGGTGCTGGGAGCCCCCTCGTGTCAGCATCAGTGACGTCCCCCATCCCAGCTCACTCTCGCAGGTGGGGAGAGGGGAGAGAAGGGGCCGGCACCCCCTAGAGAAAGAGAGACTGTTGCTTTGGGTAGCGGGCAGAGCTTTGCCCCATGGGGGTCCCTGGGCTTTGCCTGCCACACTTTGGGTTTGGGGTCCCCCCCACCCCGAGGCTTCCTCTGACCTATACCCAGTGGCTCCTGGCAGGGCGAGGAGGGG
>NC_077227.1:734316875-734345398 GCF_027887165.1 Monodelphis domestica
TAGAAGCAGAGCTCTGGTCTTCATGACCCTTCACCATAATGCCACATCATTATCCCCATTTTACAGACAAATAAAGTGAGGCTCAGACAGATTAAGTGATTTACCCAAGATCATCTAGCCAAAAAGTGTTGAGGAGGATTTAGCATAGGTTCTCTATGTTTATTATTCTATCCATCATGCAACACTACCTCTGGGTAGGCTCAGGAAAGGCTTTGTAGCAGAGCTGGACCTTCAGCTGAGCCTTGAAGCAAAGCTAGGGATTCTGGGAGGCAGAGGTGAAGAAGGAGTATATTCAAGGAAGGAGGAACAGCATTTACAAAAGCTCGGAGGTGGGCAATGAGAGCACAGAAGGACTGTCATCATCCAAATTCACAAATAGTTATTCAATTCCTAGAGTGTGCAGAGCCCTGGGTCCAAAGGAAGGGGGCTACATAGAGAGAGTAATAGGTCCCTTTTCTTTGTCTGTCTAAGGATTTCCAAAATGCTTTTCTCACAAAAGTCCTGGGAGGAAGGGAGTGTGAGCAAGAAACACCCATTTTATAGATTTGGAAACCAAGCCTTGGAGAAAATAAATGACTTACTGGTAATCACAGAAATATCAATCAGTCACCAAGCGTTTACTTAGTGTCTGCTCTGTGACAAGCAAAGCAGACTGGAACCTTCCCCCCAAAGAGCTTCTAGTCTAGCCCAAGAGATACATCATCATCATCATCATCATCATCATCATCATCATAACTGGCCTTTATATGATACTTTAAAATTTATGTAGCATTTTACATATGTTATCTCTTTTGATCCTCACAACAATCCTGAGTCTGGTGCTATTACTATCTTCTTTTTACAAATGAGGAAACTGAGGCAGAGAGGATTAAGTGACTTTTCCAGGGTCACTTAATGAGGCTTCAAAGCAGGATGTTACCTCAGGTCTTCTTCAGTTCAGGTCCAGTGCTCTACCAACTACTCTGCCTCTTTAATTAGTATTTAATTAATTTTAATTAAATGCTATTATTTAATAATAATGACCCCCTAGCACTTATATAGCACCCAAAGGTTTGCATAATCTTTTACATGTGTTATCTTTTTTTTGATCCCCCACCAAGGCCCCAGGAAGTAGGAGCTATTATTATCCACATTTTACAGATGGAGAAACTGAGGCAGAAAGAGGTTAACTGACTGGTCCAGGACCAATCAGTCTTTAAATCAGTGAATACTTATTAAGCATCTACTATGTCAGCCCATGCTAAACTAGAAAGTACCGGAAGGTGGATTTGAACTGAGGGCTTCCAGACTCTAGGTCTGATGCTCTCAAACTGAGTCTCGCCACCCAGTTGCTTGTACCTTCCATAGCACGTTCATGGGTAGTTATATACAAAACAGAAGATAAATGTTAATGGTCAGAGCCAGGAACCAAATAGGTCTTCTGCCACCAAAACTTGGGCTTTTCCCATTATGCTCTGGGTGACTCCCATTGTCATCCCAAAGCATAATGGGAAAAGAGAATAAGGATCTGGGGCTGGATTTGAACTCAGGCTAGAGAGATGAAGGGATTTGCCCAAGGTCATACAAGTATCTAATGGCTGAGCCAGGATTTGAACTCAAGTCCTCTGATGTCAACTCTAGAAGCATTCCATTCCATCCCCATTAAGGTGTTCACAGCCCAGCAGAGGATAAAACAGGGTGAAGAATCATTTTGATATAAAATAGAATGTGAAATGCACAAGAGAAGAGGAATGATAACAGTGAAAAGAACAATGTTAGTTCAGCAACCTATTAGATCCTAAAGATCTGGAGAGGAATACCTCCAAGTACCTCCAAGCCAACCTTCTCCAGCACCCCCATTTTACAGATGAGGAAACCGAGTCCAGGGAGGCTAATTCACTGATAAGAACAAAGATCCCGAGCTGGAAGGAATCTCCATGGCCATCTGATCCAATCCCTCCCCTGCCATGAGGAAGCTGAGGTCCAAGTCACATAGGTAGTGAGGATCAGAAGTAGAATTTGAATGCAGATCCTCCAACTCCACCATAACCAATCTGGTTCCCTGAATTTCCCAAGGATTGTGTACTTGATCCTGTAAGGAGTTGGGAGTTACTGAGGGTCTTTGAGCAGGGCTGTAGCATCATAGAAGATGAATCCAGTGGGTCCTGCACAACAGACAGGAAAAGGGAGACACTGGAGCAAGGAAGGTGATTTAGGAAGCTTCTTAGAGGAGTACAAGAATCCTTCCCCTCTTTTCAGAAGTGGGGACTTAGGGGTGTGGAATATTGTAAACTCTGCAAGCTATGGCCAGTGGGGAAGGGAGGGAGAGGAATCTTCAGAAACAAAGAGAATATTTTTTTAAAATCCAATAAAAGGTTTTTGGTTTTGTTTTCAAACTTTCAACTTGGAGTAAAATGAGAAACATCTGGATCTGGATTTGGAATCAGAGGTCCTGGGTTCAGATCCCGCCTTTGATCACTACTCAGCCAATTGATCTGACCTCCCGGACCTCAGTTTCTTCTTCTCTGAAATGAGGGGCTTGGATTAGGCCACTGAGATCCCTTCTAGCTCTCAATAGCTTTTTGACTCCTAGAAAGGAGTTCAAGTGAGACATGGTGGAGGACTGGATGAGGGCAGTTTCAAGGAAGGGACAGGATCATTGACAAGGAAAAATCAGCAGGACTTGGAGGCTGGCAGTGCAAGGACTCCGTATCCTTGGGAGGGAGATCAAAGAATCAAGGTGTAGTGGGAAAGCAGGTCAGATTTGGAGTTGAAGGACCCGAGTTCCAATGTGGTCTCTGCTACCCTGAGTAAATCACTTGAACCTTCTGGGTCCGTGTCCTCACCTCTAAAATAAATGGGGTTAGAGTTAGAAATGGCACGTGGAGAGGGCAGGTGGGTGGCTTGGTGGACTGAGAGATGGGCTGTCCAGGTTCAAATCTGGCCTCAGGAATTTCCTAACTGTGTGACCTTGGGCAAGTCACTTGACCCCAGTTGCCTCACTTATCACTATTCTGCCTTAGAACCAATACCCAGCACTGACTCTAAGCAGAAGGTCTGGGTTTTAAAAATGGCGTGTGGCAGGTGGGGGAGAATGAAGCAACAAGCCGAGCAGAGCCCAAGGATGGACGTGTGTCAGGACAGGGAGAAACAGCAGCTCCAGGCTGGGAATCTGAAGCCAGAAGGAGATCTGAGAGCCATCCAGGCTCGCCTGCAGACATCAGCCTGACTCTGAGCTGTCACAACCGCAGATGAGTGGCTTTGCCAGGTGTTGACAGAAGAGAACAGGACAGTCCTTGGGCTTTTTTTTTAACCCTTACTTTCTGTTTTGGTAACAGTCTAAGACAGAGGGGCAAGGGCTAGGCAATGGGGGCAAAGTGACTTGCCCAGGGTCACCCAGATAGGAAATGTCTGAGGCAAAATTCGAACCCAGCTTCCCAATTCCAGACCTGGTTCTCTATCCACTGAGCCCCCTAGCTGCCCTCACTGATCTCTCTATACAAATATACAAACCTCAGGGTGCGGGGCTGCCCAGAAAAGAGAGACTGCATGATCCAGGAGATAGCTCCAAGAACACGCCCCCCCCCCAGGCCAAAATGAAACACCAGGACATCTTGAGGCTAAGGAGAGTACTGCATAGTGGATAGAACAGCAGACCTGGATTCAAGAAGACTGGGGTTCACATCCTAACTCAGATAAACTCCTTTTTTCTTTTAAACCCTCACCTTCCATCTTAGACTCAATACTGAGTATTGGATCCATGGCAGAAGAGCAGTAAGGGCTAGGCAATGGGGATCAAGTGACTTGCCCAGGGTCACACAGCTAGGAAGTGTCTGTGGTCACATTTGAACCCAGAACCTCCCATCTCTAGACCTGTCTTCCAATCCACTGATCTACTCAGCTGCCTGAAATTCTCATTTTTTATTTGTATCTCAATTACTCACATTTAATACACGCTTCCAGATCAGTGAATTGCTAGACACTTACTGGCTCCATGATCCAGAAGAGATCATGGCCTGACTCAGTTTTCTCATCTGTAAAATGGAGATGATAACGCAACACCTTCTTTCCTGGATTGTGGCCAAGATTAAATATAATATCCAAAGGAGAGTATTCTGCATTGTACGGCCATCAGCTAACATTATTATTACGGGAAGATCTGGCTTTCTCTCCCCCGCTGTGGGTCTTGAAGCAGATAATTTACTACCTCTGGGCCTCCATTGGATATAATGAGATACTTAGACTAGACAAGCCCTGACGTCCTCAGAGCTTTAAATCTTAGGGTTGATGAAATCTGATGATGTGATTATGACTGAGAGATCTTAAGATTTAAATCTGGTGATAGGATTGGGATTGATTGATCTTATGATTATGAATGATAAATTATGATATGATGACGGATCCATTTTTATCTTTACATTTTATGCTAACCACCAGCACACCAAAAGGGCTTAATAAGTGCCTGTTGATTGGTCATTTGACATGTATACATTCCTATAGGGGATAAAGAATGTGGCCAAGCACCCATTCCCCAGCCTCAAGGAGAATCTGATGTCTAGGGATCAGGGAAAGCTACTGAAGGAGAAAGAAACTGCAGTCTGCACCTCTTTCCTCTGTGGGAAGTGACTACGAGGGACTTTGGTCCCCACCGGGAAGGCCAAAAATGTCATTCAGTTGTTTCAGTTATGTCTGATTCTTCATGATTCCATTTTGGAGTTTTGTTGGCAAAAAATTTGGCATGTCCTCCTCTAGCTCATTTTACAGATGAGGAAACTGAGGCAAACAGGGTTAAGTGATTTGCTCAGGATCACATAACTGAGACTGAATCTGAACTTAGGTCTTCCTGACTCCAGGCATTGTGCCACACTATCCACTGTACCACCGACCTGCCCCAGGTCCAAAATTATGATGCAACTAAGGCCAAGGAGGAGGAGAAAAAGAACAGAGAATGGCATAAGTCACAGGAACCTAGGAGATCATCTAATCCAACCTCATCTTGAGATGAAAGTGTACAGGACTTGTCCACAGTCTCCCTTCTCAAGCCCTCTTGTCCCTTTCCTTCTTTGGGCTCCATTTCCTTCTCTATTCAGTGAGGGGGACAGACTTAAAGACCTCTGAGATCCCTTTGCCTCTATAGTTCTGTGAGTTTGAGACAGGAAGAGGGAAGGATTCCGCCCTTAGAAGGGGAGGATGCTCAGAAGGCTAGGGAGATTTAATGGGATTGAGAGCTTGTTGAAAATTCCCTTTAATGAAGCAATTTGCAGGCCTTTTTGAGAAGAGTTCAATATAAATGTGAAACACTTCTCTGTTGCCTGCCTCCAGCCCCTGCCATGTTCCTGTATATAAATGCAGATCAGCCCATTTTCCCTCAGCGGTCTCCTTCCCGAGCAATATTGAAAATTGTCTACTTTCTAGTCTCTCCAAGAAAAGCTGCTAGAGGCCTGAGGAAAGACGAAAGACTTAGAGAGAAGGGATCACCATTTCATGGCCCCTATTTTTAATAATCCTCTATTCTTCAGGAAGATTGCTAATCCTCTTCTCTTCCCTTCTTAGCTTGTTTAATCCTGACATGTCCCCCCATTTGAAATTTGCCAACTTCACAGCCTATCCCCTGAACTGCTTACTTTCTGTATCTTCCAAGCTAACAACTTGCTGAATTAATAACTACATAATGAGAGAGAGAGAGAGAGAGAGAGAGAGAGAGAGAGAGAGAGAGAGGGAGGGAGGGAGGGAGGGAGGGAGGGAGGGAGAGAGGAGACACGGATATTTTAGCTAGTCAGCCTGGATAAATAGATAGCCTGCTGGACTTGTGGGTTCAGAAGATATAGACTGCAATCCTACCTTGTGTCTGCAAGCAGGGGTGTGCTAGAAACAGCTCATATCAGTTCTTGAGAGCCAATTATTAAATTTTCACTCTGAGCATTTGTACCTCAGAAATATCACACACACACACACACACACACACACACACACACACACACACACACACAGAGGACACGGATATTTTAGCTAGCCAGCTTGGATAAATAGATAGCCTGCTGGACTTGTGGGTTCAGAAGTCATAGACTGCAATCCTACCTGGTGTCTGCAAGCAGGGGTGTGCTAGAAAAGCTCATATCAGTTCTTGAGAGCCAATTATTAAATTTTCACTCTGAGCATTTGTACCTCAGAAATATCACACACACACACACACACACAGAGGACACGGATATTTTAGCTAGCCAGCTTGGATAAATAGATAGCCTGCTGGACTTGTGGGTTCAGAAGATATAGACTGCAATCCTACCTGGTGTCTGCAAGCAGGGGTGTGCTAGAAACAGCTCATATCAGTTCTTGAGAGCCAATTATTAAATTTTCATTCTGAGCATTTGTACCTCACAAATATCATACACAATTACAAATCAGGGTTTGATTGCTTGTTTTGTTGATTGTCTAGACTTAAGAGAAGTGATAGAGAAAATGTTACCAATGCAGATTAAATTTAAAAGTGTGATGTTTACATTTGAAAAAAAATTTCCTAGAGAGACAGTTAAATTTATTTTTTAACCTTTGCCTTCTATTTAAAAATCCATACTAAGTAAAAGTTCCAAGAAAGAGCAGTAAGGGCTTAAGTGACTTGCCCTTGGTCACAGAGCTAGGAAGTGTCAGAGGCCAGATTTGGACCTCCTGACTCCTGGTTTAGCTCTCTATCCACTAAGCTACTTAGTGACCCCTAATTATTAAACATTGGTCAGCACACTGGCCCCCTCCCCCACTTCCCTGCTGTGAGCCATATGGTCCTGGGCCAATCAGATAACTTTGCTAATCATGTGGGGGATGGTACCTACAGTCCCTACTTTAAAGAATTGTTACAAATCTCAAGTGAGTGATGTATGTAAAGTGCTTTATGAATCTTAAAGTAATATGAAAACATCTGTTACTATTTTGTGGTGACCTTCCAGAGACAGTGCTCCTAGAGTGCTTAACTGTGACCCTATGGGTAGCCTTCCAAAAAAAGCCATAGCCTCCCATAGATTCATAGGATTTAAAGCCAGAATGGCATTTAGAAATTATCTAATCATAACCCATTGTGGCCACCACCCATTTTACAGATTATAAAACTGAGGCCCAGAAAGGTGAATGAATGACTTCTTCAAGGTCTCGGAGCTAATACCAACTATTAATGGTCACTCTGACCCCAAACTAATGTCCTTCCCATTCTTCTATATTTCTTAGGCCTTCTGTGCCAAGGATCATAGATCTAAGGCCTAGAGAGGGCAAGGACTATTTTACAAGAGAGGAAACTGAGGCCTGGGGAGGTTATATGATTGCCCAAGGTCACGTCAGTAGTAATCAGAGATGAGATTTGAGCCTGACTTCAGAACCTGAGCCACCGTGTCATGCTAAACTCTGAACAAGCATGTAGACCCGGTGGAACTTGGACCTAGAATCCCCAGGACAGATCCAATCTAGATCCATGACTCAGCTTCCTGACCAGGGGCCAAGGGAAAGATTCTCTCGAGCTGGGCAGCCCCATGTCTCAGGCAGCTACCCAGGGAACCATTGCCAAGTTTGGGAAGTGGATGGATATTAAAGAACTTGGTACCTTGGCCTGCAGCAGCCACAAAGTGATCCAAGGACGAGAAGAAACTAGAAGAAAGCAACAGGCAATCTGCCCCCAGGCAGGGGGATGCCCCACATGGCCTCCCAAGTCCTCCCCAACCTCAGGGAACTCTTTCAGGATAGGACTCCAAACATACCTGGTTATCAGGGGATCTGTTTTTTCTCTCCTCCCTCTTCCCTCATGATGCTATTCAATTCAGTCCAAGAAACGATTATTAAACATCTATTGTGTGCCAGGTCAGAGATACCATGGGTAGTAGAGGCTATAAGACCTTTTATACATACTGGCTGTGAGACCCTGGGCAAGTCACTTAACCCTCAGTTCCCTAAGACTTTTGATTGCAGAGAAGGTACCAACCTTCACTGGTTGACACCAAAGAAATTAGAACTCCTGTCCTGAAACAATGTGTGAGGCAGTCTATTGTTCCCGGAGCCAAAAGAAAACAGTCTCGGTCCTTGAGAGCTTACATTCTAGAGAGGGGACCCTCATGCACACAAATAATACAGAGTGATTCACAGCGATTTTGAGAGGGAGAGACTGCTAAGAACTGAGGGATCAGGAAGGGCCTGCCATAGGTGGCACTCTCTGAGCTGGACTTTGAAGGATGCTCCAAGGGATGTGACAAGATGGACATGAGAAAGTGGTGTAGACAAGCAGTATTTATATGTCCCCCCTCCCCCGCTCCCTTGAGGAGTCTAGCAGGAGGGACAAGGGAGGATGGGAGCAAGAAGAGGGATGACTCACACCATGAGTCAGGAAACAAAATAGGACAGGATATGACCGAGGGCCACCGTTCATAAGTCAGACTGCATGTTTGCAGGAAATCTGCTAAGGGAGAAATGAGGATGGACCAAGGGAGTGTGGGAAGGCTTGCCAGAGGCTGTGAGACTTTGATCTGGGGGTCTCTGAAAGCTCTAGGGGGAGAGCAGCCATGTAGGACATAGTCTAAAGTGTCTGAAAGACTTGGATCCCCCTCTTTGGGAGAGTTGGTGGCTGTGTCCAGGTGTGTGCATGGAGGCTGGGCCAGATCAGTTTCTATTTTGAGACTTTCAAAGGAGATTCCCCAGAACCCCTAGGGCCACTTAGCACAAGGCAGGGTGACATCCTGGAGAAAATCCTGGACTTGGTGTCAAAGGAACCGAATTCAAGTCCTGACATTCCTATGTGACCTCAAGCAGGTCATTGAACTTATCTGAGCTTTGGCTTCCTCAAGGGTAAAATGAATGAGTTGAACTAGAATAATAATCACTAGCATGGAAAGTGAGCAAAAGGCTTTATGTATATAATGTTATTTGTCCCTGGAGATAGCTCCTGTTATTATCCTATTTTATAGATGAAGGACTTGAGGCTAAAAGAGGGAAAATGACTTTCTCAGGGTCACACAGCTCATCGAGTATCTGAGACAGAATTTTAACTCAGGATTTCCAGAACCCTTTATCAAAGGCCCCTGAGTTTGAAGGACCCATCCAGGTCTGCTCCTCATCCATTGGGTAACCTCAGGCCAATTTCTTCATCTCTGGGCCTCCTCTTCTTCATCGTAAGGACCAAAGGATCTCTCAGTTCTCCTCTCTCAATTCAACCAACCAAGCATTTTCTAAGGGCCTACTATGTGCCGGGCCCTCAATTCCCTCATGGCACGGTGACAAGAATGAAGAAGTCTCTGTTCTTAAGGAGCTTCTGTGGTGTCAATGTGCCATATACATAAGTAAATACAAAATAATTTGAGGAGAGAGAGAGAGACAGAGAGACAGGAAGAGAGACAGGGTGAAGGGAGAGAGAGAGACAGAGACAGACAGAGACAGACAGAGAGGCAGAGACAGAGAAAGAGAGAGAAAGGGAGAGGGAGAGACAGAGGGGAAAAAAACAGATGAGAGAGACAGATTGAAAGAAAGAGAGAGGAGAAAAACAGGGAGACAGAGAAAAGGGAGAGAGAAACTAAAAACTAGGGAGATCAGGAAAGACTTCATGGAAGAGGCGGCACCTGAGCTGAGCCTTGAAGAAAAACCATGGAGGAAGAGTTGAAGAGTGAGGGGTCCTAGAGAGCGGGGTTGCTTGAGCAAATGAGCAGAGGCTGGAGATAGAATGTCCCAGTTGAGGAACAAAGGAGTCTAACTTGGCTGGAATGTAGACTAGGGGAAAGGGAGCCCCATGAAATAATAAAATAAGGCTGGGGGAAATAGGACATAGGTCAGAGTCAGACAGGAGGGTATTATATGCCAAGCTGAGGAACTGTCTTTAAATCTGGCATAAGGGGGAGCTGCAGAAGGTTTCAGAGGAAGAGAGCAGCGTGGTCACACCTGTCACTTTGGCAGCTGGGTACGAGATGGACTGGAGATAGGAGACTGAAGCTGTTGTGGAAATAGAATCCAGAGGGCTTCGTAACCAATTGGAGATGGGACTGGGGGAGGGAAACGGAAGAGCCAGCTGTCTCTTAAACAAAGCTGGAACTAGCCATTATGAACCTGGAACCAAGGTGCCCAAAATGTGCCTGGATCGAGTTCTGCCCTCAGATCAGTATCCAAGTGGGGAGAGGGAAAGGGACAACGAGGGGCCACTACTAGAGAGACCATCTTGGGAGAGGAAGGGCGGACTTTGGGAGGCAGAGACAGGAAGCTGCCATCTGGTGTCTCCCTATTCAGCAAGTGTTTACTAAATACCTACTGTGTGCCAGGCACTGTGGTAGGCACCAGAGATGCGATGACAAAATAAAAAATGGACCTATCCCTGCAATTCAGGGAAGGCGTGCAAGTGCTCCCAGCACCCTTTAAATTTGGGTGCCCTGGGGAAAAGCCCCAGCTGCCCCGGTCTCGTTGTGGCTCTTCTTGAGATTGCATACCTGGATGTCTATATGGATGATTGGTACCTGCAATCAAAATAAGGAAAAATGGGTGGCACAATGGCTAAAGCCTTGGACCTGGAATCCGTAAGACCTGGGTTCAAATTTTCCCTCACTTAATAAGCCATGTGACTCTGGGCAAGTCTTAAAGCCTCATTTTTCTCATCTGTGAAATGGGCATAACAGCGCCTACCTCCCAGGATTGTTGCGAGGATCCAGTGAGTTAACCTAAAAGGCTTAACATAGGCATAATATAAATGCTAACTACTATTATTGTTATTAATATTCTTCCTGACTCCATCATGTTTCAGGAGAGCAGAACAAATGCATCCTCAGCGAGCAGCCGGCTTCGTGGGGGAGGGGTTGTCACTGACTTCATCGAGAATGGCAGCTTTTAATAGTAGCAGGAGACAGGCGGGTTTTCGGTTTCAACCACTGATTAATGATTCTGGCTCTCCCAAGGCATGTGGGGAGGGCTTGTGGCCCCCGGGGAATGTGGACTGGCAGAGCACAATGGATATTTCCAGGGGGACAGCGGGGAAAATCCTGCCCTCGCTTGTCCTCTTCGGGGGCAACAAGGACATCCTCCCGATCCCTGAGTCGCAGGACGTGGCCTCGGAACCGTTACCTGATCAGTGGGATGGCCTGCCCCGAGCCATCCCACTCCCTCCTCCTGATTCGTCTAAGAGCGAAGACATGAAAAAACCAGGCTGAAGCACCTAGTCTGGGCCAAACCCCACGCGAGCTGCCAAGAAAACAGAGAAAGGGGGAAAGTATACATATATATATATATATATATTCCTTACTCTCTAGGGGCAGCTGTTCAAATTGGGGGGTATAATATAGAAAGTGAATTCACCTGCAGGGCGGATGGCAAGGCCTTAGGGTCAACTGGAAGATCAAACAATATGGCAGCAGGGGGGGAAGCTGGGTGGCTAAGTGGATTGAGAGCCAAGTCCTGGGTTCAAATCTGACCTCAGACACTTCTTAGCTGTGTGACCCTGGGCAAGTCACTTGACCCCCATTGCCTAGCCCTTAGCATTCTTCTGCCTTGGAGCCTTGGAGGGAGGAGCAGAAAATGAGAATGAGAGAGATAGACAGAGAGAGAATGAGAGAGATGGGGAGAGAAAGAATCAGAGAGAGGGAGAGGAGGAAGCCAGAGAGGGAAGGAGGGAGAGAGAAACAGAGAGAAGGTCAGAGGCAGAGAGAAACAGAGGCAGAGACAGAGGATGAGAAAGGAGGAAGAGAGACTGAGAAAAACAGAGAGAATGAGAGTGATGGGGAGAAAGAGAGACAGAGAGGCAGAGAGAGACAGAGATAGAGAGAGACAGAGAGGCAGAGAGAGACAGAGATAGAGACAGAGAGGCAGAGAGAGACAGAGAGAGAGAGAGAGAGAGAGAGAGAGAGAGAGAGAGAGAGAGATGGGGAGAGAAAGAATCAGAGAGAGGGAGAGGAGGAAGCCAGAGAGGGAAGGAGGGAGAGAGAAACAGAGAAGGTCAGAGACAGAGAGAAACAGAGGCAGAGACAGAGGATGAGAAAGGAGGAAGAGAGACAGAGAGAGACTGAGAAAAACAGAGAGAATGAGAGTGATGGGGAGAAAGAGAGAAAGACAGAGAGGCAGAGAGAGACAGAGAGAGACAGAGAGAGAGAAACAGAGACAGAGAGAGAGGGAGAGAGAGACGGAGACAGAGAGAGAGAGAGAGAGAAAGAGAGAGAGAGAGAGAGAGAGAGAGAGAGAGAGAGACTGAGGGAGAGAGAGGGAGACAGAGACAGAGAGAGGCAGAGAGGAGGGAGATTTCACCCAAGGACAAGTTCCTCAGTGTCTAAAGAGGCAAAATTCAGAGGCCTGTCAAGGCTCCTGTCTCCTCTCCTCTAGCACGAAGAGCTTGAAACTATGTTCTCTCAGCCCGAGAGGGAAGGAGCTCTTCTCTCCCAAACGCTCTCACTAACTTTACCCCTCCTATAGACAGACACCCAGCCTTGTGTAATCATTCTCTCCACTAATGAGAAGTCTCATACAAATACACTGGGATAGACCCAGAGTCATAGCTTGTTAGTGTGTTTGTGGCCAGGGGCAGGAGCTATTCTATGACCCACTAAGAGTTTCCTCGATTTGGCTCCCACCGACCTCTCGGTCCTTACTTCGCATTACTCCCCTGTTCTAGCAAAGCTAGCCTGCTCCTTGTTCCCTGGAGCTGACATTCATTTCCCACCTCTGTACCTTTGCCCATTGGCTGCTCATGTTCAGAACATCCTCCCTCCTTGCCTCTGCCTGGGGCCGTCCCTGGCTTCCTTGGAAGCAGAGATGCCGGGCTCATGACTCAAAACTCGAGCACTAGAACCGTGTTAAAACGTAATTGGCGAACAACTAACAAAACAAGTTAAAGCGCGCTACAACATAGATAATGTGAATTTGTGGTTTTCTCTCCATGTGTGGCATTCGGGAGTTGCTAGGATTTCAAAGATGGTTCGAGTCATGTCTGCTATCCACGGCCTTTGGGATCCTCCATCCCTTCCCCCCTCTCCCCCCCCCCCCCCCGTTCTTGGTTCTCTGTCCCTTGTAGATATCTTGTATTACTCCAGTTATCTTTGTTCATACTGTTGTCTGCCCCCCTCAGAAAAAGGAAGGCGAGCAGTATTGGTTTGCGCGCATCTTTGAGTGCCGCCACCTAGCTTAATCCCTTGCACATAGTGGGGAGTTAATACATCTTATTGAAGTCAGATCGAATTGGACCGGCCACCATTCAGGGTCACTTTGCCGCCTGGCTAAGGCTCTAGTCTGAGGCCAAGCTGGGAGGTCCCTGCGGCAGAGGTCCGGCGCTCAGCCCATGGCTAGGCTTGGGCTTCAGGGAGAGGAGAAGACTCACCCAAACGTCGTAACTCCACCCTCGTGACTTCCAGGGCGGCTCTTCTGCTCCGGAGAACGGCTCTGTCCGCACGCAGAATCGGTCGATACATCCAGAAGCATTTCTTAAGCTCATACTCTGTGCCCAGCCCCGTGCCAACAACCAGGGCACAGAAGCAGAAAGCAGTCCTCGAAGACCTTCTGTTCTCTCTGGGGAGGCAAATTCTTCTAGAGTGTATAAGTGGGACACTAAATCTGTGAGTATATACACGGGTCTAGTCTAGACACACATAGCTTCCGGGGCCAGGGCCACAGCTGCCTCAGGAAGTTATTCTCCATTTTCTACGGGTGCCGTAGGGAGAGCTGGAGTTTTTGTTTAGTCCTGTTTGACTTTTGATGATGCCATTTGAGGTTTTCTTGACAGAGATATGGCAGTGGTTTGTTATTTTGTCTTCCAGCTCATTTTATGGATGGGGAAACTGAGTCCAGCAGGGTGAAGTGACTTGTCCAGGGTCATATAGCTAGATACCTAGCTATAAGGTAATAAGAGGGAGCTGGTGGCTCACTGGGTAGAGCATTGGGCCTGGAGTCAAGAGCTCAGTCTGGCCTCTGACATTCCCTAACTGTGTGACCCTGAACAAGTCACTTAACCCTTTTGGCCTCAGTTTCCTGATCTGTACAGTGAGCAGGAGCAGGAAATGGCAAACCACTCTAGTATCTTTGCCAAGAAAAGCCCCAATGGGCTCACAAAGAGTAAGACACATTTGAAATCCCTGAACAGTGACAACAATTTGAGGGGCAGCACCGGGAGCTAGAAGGAAATTGGGAAAAGCTTCAAGTAGAAAGGGGTGCTTGAACTGAAATCTAAAGGAAACAAGGACTTCCATCAAAGGAAACGCTAATTCTGGTGGTCGTTCTAATACCCAGCATTTCGATCCCATTTTAAAGTCTGCAAAGCTTTTTCTCAGCCTACTCTGAGAGGTAGGTGCAGCTATTAGTATTACTATTATCTCCATTTTATAGATGAGGAAACTGAGGCACAGAGCAATTAAGTGACTTGCTTGAGCTAGTAAGTTTCTGAGGCTGGATTTGAATTCAGGTTTTCCTGCCTCCAAGTCTGGCACCCTCAACCTAAGAGGGTTTTTCCCGTCTTCGATTAAGCTGTGGAATGATCTGCCTCATCCGGACAAGCCCAAGGGCAGTTAAAGGATGCTGTTGTCCTCTTTCCCAACTGCCTTCGAGGACCCCAGGGCTTCTCCAAACCCTTCCTGACCCCAAAAGTCCGAGAGCAGACCTGAAATTTGGGTTCATTTTACACATCGTCTCTTAGGTCCAGTTTCTTCTTCTGTAAAAGGAGGAGGTTGGACCAGACGATCTCCAAGAACCATTCCCGGGACCCGGGAGAGTGCATGTAGGCACCATCCGCTCTGACAGAACTGCTAGCTGTCCCAGGAGGAGTTAGTTTCTCTCTCCGTTTTCTATGGTGGCCATGGGGAGAGCAGGAGTTTTTGTTCCGTCGTGGACAACTCTTTGTGACCCCATTTGGGGTTTTCTTGGGAGAGACCCTTGGGAGAGTTCACCGTTTCCTCCTCCAGCCCATTTTACAGAAAAGGAAACTGAGTCCAACACGGTGATGTGACTTGCCCAAGGTCATACAGCTAGTAAGTGTCAAAATCCAGATTTGAACTCAAGGTCTAGTGCTCTATCCCCTGAGGCACCTACCTGTTTCCAAACCTGAGCTGTGTGATAGGAGAATCATAAACGTGGGAGGGCTGGTATGGTTACATGGCAGAGAGTGGTGGGAGCGCAAGGTGAGAAAGAGACAAATTTGAGAGTTCATCCTTTGGGGGGATCCTCAGGCTGGACCCCCCCCATTGGCAATTCATCTGAGATTTCTAGTCAGAGCGTTGCCTGGCTCACGGAGAGTTCAGTTGACTTGTCCAGGGTCACACCACCAGGCAGTGTGTCCGAGCCCAGCCTCCCTGATGTCAGGTCCGGTCCTTCCTCCTGGCACCCAGCAAGGACTTAATAAATAAGAGTGTTTGAATGAACGGAAGAGTGCACGAATGAGGAGAGAAGGCAGTTGGGAGAGATGGAGGCAAACAGAATAAACATAGCCAATTCCCAGTAGAAGCGGGGCTGCCTTCTGTTTAGAATTTCATGGCTCTCCCTTCTGAGAAAAGCTCATAAAAGTGAAGATTAGCGTGTCTAAAGAGAGGAAAGGAAGCAGCAAGGGGTAGGCTAGGGGATGGCAAAGGCAGCTAACCCAGGGTGATGGGAGGCACTTGAACAGATGTCGGGCGGCCCGCCTGCTGGGCACAGCATGTGCCCACCACCTCTGGCTGCTGTCTGCGTCACAGGCTCGGGAGACCCTCCTTCGCCAAAAGGTCTCACCCCGGGCTTGTGGACACAGCCCAGCCTTTTGATCTGCCACCCACTTAGAGACTCCCAGCTTGGACCACAAAGCCCAAAATGTTCCAGAATCCCCCTCTGAACATGAGCAGGACTTTCCTCCCAGGGATGGAAGCCCTGGGAAAGGAGGAAGGATGCTCAGGACATCCTCTGTGGAAATAAAAGCCCAAATTAATTCATCAGATGAGTACGTTTGCCCTGCTGGAACACACTAAGAGAGTCTGGCCCAAGAGCCAGAATACAGCTGTGTTCTTGGATTCCTTCTCTTAAAAAAAAATTATTGAGGCAGCTAGGTTGTGCAGTGGTTAGAGCACCAGGTCTGGAGTCAAGAGGACCCTGGGTTCCATGTGACCTCAGATATTTCCTAGCTGTGTGACCCTGGGCAAGTCATTTAACTCCAATTGCCTAGTCCTTACTAGATATCAAGAAGGTAAATTTTTTTAAATTAAAATAATAATAACAATACATTACCATCTTTTCTTTTATCTGATTTCAAAATATAGCACTCTCCTCTTTCCCACCCAGGGAAGAAATATGAAAGGTAATAATTATATGCAACCCTAATAAATTTGATCTGAAAAATAATGCAGAGGCTTTCTTTACTTCTTTTAAACCCTCTTCTATCTTGGAATAATCAAAGGCAGAAAAGTGGTAATTAATTTGATCTGAAAAATAATGCAGAGACTTTCTTTACTTCTTTTAAACCCTCTTCCGTCTTGGAATCAAAGGCAGAAAAGTGGTAGAGGCTAGGCAATGGGGATTAAGTGACTTCCCCAGGGTCACACAGCTGGGAAGTGTCTGAGGCCAGATTTGAACCCAGGACCTCCCATCTTTAGGCCTTGCTCTCCATCCACTGAGCTACCCAGCTGCCCCCAGTTTGCTTTATTTTTGACAGCTAGCCATCCTCTGTAACATAGAATCTTAAAAGAGAGGGAAAAGGGAACCCAGAAAAAATAACTGGTATATCAACCAAGACTGAAAATAAGGCCAATGTTGCAGATCCATAGTCTCCCATTTTTTTATTTTTTTAAACCCTTACTTTCATCTTGGAATCAATACTGTGTATTGGCTCCAAGGCAGAAGAGTGGTAGGGCTAAGCAATGGGGGTCAAGTGACTTACCCAGGGTCACACAGCTGGGAAGTGTCTGAGGCCAGATTTGAACCCAGGACCTCCCATCTTTAGGCCTGTCTCTCCATCCACTGAGCTACCCAGCTGCCCCCAGTTTGCTTTATTTTTGACAGCTAGCCGTCCTCTGTAACATAGAATCTTAAAAGGGGGGGAAAAGGGAACCCAGAAAAAATAACTAATATATCAACCAAGACTGAAAATAAGGCCAATGTTGCAGATCCATAGTCTCCCATTTTTTTATTTTTTTAAACCCTTACTTTCATCTTGCAATCAATACTGTGTATTGGCTCCAAGGCAGAAGAGTGGTAGGGCTAAGCAATGGGGGTCAAGTGACTTGCCCAGGGTCACATAGCTGGGAAGTGTCTGAGGTCAGATTTGAACCTGGGACCGCCCATCTCTAGGACTGGCTCTCCATCCACCCAGCTGCCCCCTGTGTCTCCCATTTTTTCAAGGAAGGGAAGGAGGTGCATTTTCTCATCTCTTTTCCAAGGCCAAGGCTGGTCATCATAATTACACAGAGAATGGTTTGGGTTTTCTGTGCTTCCATTTACATTTATTTCTCCAGGTTCTGCTTACTTTACTTTGCCTCTGTTGATCTAAGTCTTCAGAGGATCCTCTGACTCCTTCGTAGTCATTGTTTCTTTCAGCCCCATCATATTCCGTTCCTTTCACATCACCATTTGCGGGGCTACTCTTCAACCACAGGCATCTACCTTGGTTCCAGTTCTCTGCTCTCATAAACATTTCTGCTAGGAGTATTTCCATGTAGATGAGATCTTTCTCTCTGTCTTTGGCCTCCTTGAAGAAGGTGCCCAGCAGTGGGATCTCTAGGCCAAAGAGAATAGACTTCTCTTTATTTTTTTAGCATAGATCCAAATTGTTCTCCAAGATTGTTGGACCCATTCACAGCCCCAGCAACAGCACGTTAGTACGCTGAGCTTTCTGTGGTCCCTTGGATGGGATGTAAAGTAAAAATGCATCCGTTTAAAGTGCTGGGGAGCTAAGATGAGAGAGTCCAGCATACGACGGGATCAGAGAGCAAGAACTAGACCCAGAATGGGAGGAGCAGTCAGCAGAGAGATAGACGAGAGCAGAAGTTATATTTCCCTGGATTGGAAAAATCTCAGTGCTTTGGTGTAGCAAATAAATGGGACTCCTGCGAAGTGAGAGAGGAGTCGAGATCATAGAGAGATAGAGATGAAGAAGGATAAAAAGGGAAGAAAGAATGGTGGAGAGAAAAAGTGAGAAAAGGGAGTAGAAAATAAAAGAACATTAGAGGGAAGGAAGGAACGAATGAACAAACAAACGAACGAACGAAGGGAGAAAGGAAAGGAGGAAGAGATGGAGGGAGAAAGGAATGGAAGGAGGGAGGAGGGGAGGAAAGAAAAATGGAAAGGGAAAAATAAAAAATAGAAAGAAAGGAAGGAAAAACAGGAAAAGAAAAGAGGAAGAAGTTTAGAACAAAGTGGGGCCCAGTGCATGTGGAAATAGTCTGAAGAATAGCCAATCAGGAAGGATAGAATATACCTGTCCAAGTTTATGTAGCCACATCTTCCCTCCAGGCTTTGTGCATTGCCCTTGATCCCTCTCTCCTTCCCCTCCTCCTCCCAGCCCCATTGGGTGGATCTCCACTACCCTTTTTAGCATGCCCCCTTAGGCTGAGGAGCTAGGGCCAATGCCAGAGTCAGGCGCGGCTGCCTGCCAGCACCAACCCAACCGGCTCTATCGTGTCCTAGGGGAGTTGGCCAGGTCCCCGAGCCAGCAATGATTTCATGGGAGATTTCTCCATGATGCTCTCTGCTGTTTCAGGTGCCAGGGGGTCCCAGAGGACTAAGCCAGTGGCCTTCAAGCACTGTACAGATTGTGGGAAACTAAGGGCATGAGGCACTCGGTGGCAGTCCCAGACTTCATGCCTGAAACACATAGGACATGCCAAGTACCCTGGATTCACCGTGTCCACACCCACTTCCACCCTACCACTGCCCAGACCAGCCAGGCCTGGCCAAAGGGACTACTTTTGCTCCTTGAGACCAGTTGATTTTGTCGTTCAGTTGTTTCAGTTGACTCTTTGGGACCCCATTTGGGATTTTCTCGGCTATGATACCGGAGTGGTTTGACCACTTCCTTCTCCAGCTCATTTGACAGATGAGGAAACTGAGGCCAGATTTGAACCAGAACGCGACCCTTTGTGCCACCGAACTCCTTTAAATCTCAGTAACTCCTCTCCTCCAGACGGCCCTTCATCACAAAACCTGCCGGCTTGGCCTGGTGGACTCAGTATTGGTTTGTATTTGCCCAGAAGCTCTGAATGAGACCAGGGCCCCCTAGAGGGCAGAGACTATGCCTCCCCATCAGATCAAGGGCTCCCTCAGGGCAAGGATTGTAGCCACTCTCCTATCTAGGTCCCAGAGAGCAAGGACTGTGTCTCCTTGACCAGACCAGGGTCCCTAAGGGTGGGAATAACTGGCTCCCTCATTAGGTGGCTGGCACAGGCTTAGTTAGCCCCAGAATCATCTCCCCATAAAGTGCAAAGTCCAATTCTGTTACCCAAAGCTTGGGATTTCCTGTGGGTTTGTGTGCAATTAACCAATGCGTCCGTTTCACTAAGGCACCTACTGTGTGTGCCTGGCTGTGTGCTGGGTGGCCTTCTGGATGGGACCTAGGAGAGTCTGAGGAAGGGCTGTGCCTGCCCTGGCTGGGAGCGTCCAGTGTCGCTGGGCAGATGAAATCCACACATGTGAAATCACTAGAGGAGGAGACAGCCTGCCAAATCGCACAGTCTCATGCCAAAATGGCTGACACATAGTTATGGGCAGTCAGGAAGGGGAGAGAGCAGCGTGTTGGCAGGAGTGTCCTAGAGTCACCCACTTGAAGAGCTGACAGGAGCCCTAGAAATCATCTAGCTATTGGAAGGATTAACCAAACAAAATCATTTTACTCTTTTTTTAACCCTCACCTTCCATCTTAGAATCACTACAGTACTTTGGTTCTAAGGCAGAAGAGTGGTAAGGGCTAGGCAATGGGGGTTAAGTGACTTGCCCAGGGTCACACATCTAGGAAGTGTCTACATCCAGATTTGAACCCAGGACCTCCCATCTCTAGGCCTGACTCTCAATCCACTGAGCCACCCAACTGCCTCCATATTACCCATTTTGAATAGCTACCAAGGTCAGACACAACTGGATAGAATGTTGGGTCTGGCATCAGGAAGACTCAGCTTCCTGGGTTCAAATCTGGCCTCATCCATTCACTAGCTGTGTGACCCTGGACAAGTCACCTATCCATGTTTACCTTCATTTCCTCATGTGTCACATGCGTTGGAAAAGGAAATGGCAAACCAGTCCAAGTATCTCTGCCAACAAAACCCCAAGTGGGTCGTGAAGAGGAGGGCACAACTGCAAAGCAACTGAACAAGAATATTTATAAAGAACCTTGAAGTGGCCAAGGATCGATGGCAGCTTTGTTCCTAGAGCCAGGGGGCTAATGATGGCATTTCTAGAACGGGTCGTTGCCACTAGGACACCTGCAATGTCATTATCCCTAAGAAGTCCAGACTTCGTGATGGAGATCATTCAAGGAAATGATCGAAACCGTGGCATAGCCCTGCAGGCTGGAAAAAAAATAGCCCCTCCCAAATACCAAGCAAGACCTACCGTGCCCCTGGAATTAGAAATGAGGAGCTCACTTTCTTTCAGCCAATCCCAAAGCTACAAATACAGACCTCAAACCATGCTGGAGAGCTCAACCAGGAAACTGTCCTGGACCAGACCATAATGACAGCCACAGCTGCCCGTAACAGCCTGCCCATCACACTGATCCTTAAGAAGAAGGCTGTGGGGAGGTGGCACCACTTCAAATGCTCATCATCCCCCAAGCTCCACAGAATGAAAATCTCTCCGAAGATGGAGACCAAAAAAGAGAACATGGGACTAAACAGAGAGCTACCATCATTCCCGCCATCCTGGCCTCTCCTAGAGGACCAGCTTTTATCCAACTGAATGCTCTTTAGCCAGCGACACCAAGCAGATTTCTGCTGGATGCTGAATATAAGGAAATAAGAAGTGGAGAGTGGCTTGTCTCAAGGCTTTCTATCGGAAGCCCATCAAAAAAGATGAGAAGAATGAGGTAATTGCTTAGATTTGTTATATCCCAAGGTTTGTAAAGCATTTTACACACATGTCAGGTTTAAAAGGGATGCTAGGGATCATCGGGTCCCGTTGTCTTCATTGAGAGATGTGGAAACTGAGGCCGAAACGGAAATGACTTGACCAACATCACACAGTAATTATAGCTGAAGCAAAAACCTAGATGTCTTAGAGGTTCCATGAGGGTCAGAAAGATCTGCTCACCAGGGACACTGGAGATTGTTTATTACTCAAAGAAGCCACTTACCCTCAGAGATCCCCCATACAAACACATGGGTGTCATTGTCCTCTTGGTTTGGAAAGCATAGGTAAAAAAAACAAACCTGCAATCTCACACGGAGGACTTTTAGGGACTCCCACTATGTGGAAGGGAGGGTATAGATTATAAGCACAGTATTGTGCGAAGACTGCCGGGTTTAGTTAAAGGATCTGAGTTTGGAGTCTACCATTGCTATTTGCTAGAGATGATTGTGAACAAGTCACTTTCCCTCTGGGGTTCATCTGTAAATTGAGGCCAGATGGCCTCTGAACTCCATTCCAACTAAATCTAAAGTTCCCCAAGTGGAGAAATGGTTTGAGATTGGTTCTAGAGTCCCAGAGTTAGAATCTGCTGAATGAGAATGATGGGAAGCAAGAACTCACCCTCTTTCTTAACATGTGGACTTTGAAAGCTGAAAAGGAGCTTTGGGTGTTTTGTTTAAACAAGCATTAAAGAAAAGAAAAAAAGAGTGGCCACAGGACCAAATTGTCTGAGACATACCAAAAGCCTGGGGTGGGATATGGGTCTGACATTTCCCCCTTCCTCTGTGAATGATCAGCAGTACTGAGCCTGAGACCTCAGGGAAGCTCCAACAAAAAGTTCTCCGCTAGCTTTGCCAGAATCTCGCTGTCCCTGCTCTGCTGCAATCTTTGGCCTGAGCTTAGCTCTCCCTTGACCCTTCACTTTTCCTCTCACCTCTGCTGCTCTGCTGTAACAGACAGCCTTTCTGCTCTGGGCTGGAAGGCATGAGGCGCCCCAGAGAGGACTGGTTCTGCTCTGTATCCCCTTCCCGGATCAGCTCTCAGCAGGCTGGGCCAGATGATAGAGATTACACAACAAAGACCAAACAGTTCCTACTCTTAAGGTGATTACATTCTATGGAGGGTGTCAACATGTGTGCTTCAACCTACATTTTTTCAAATTAAGTTTATTTATGTGTTTGTTCCATTCAGATACCCAGTTAATGCTCCCATCCTCCCCTCCTCCCGTTAGAGAAGGTATCTTTTGACCAAAAGATAAATGTACATATAGAACTATGTCTTACTTATCAACTCACATTTATTAAAGCTCTCTGGGGATGGTATGGTCCCAAGATCACAGGCTCTGTCATTAGAGGACCCAGTTCAAATCCTACCTCCGACCTTGGGCGGAGATGATGGCAGCGAGCATTAATATAGCATCCTAGGCTTGCCAAGAACCTTACCTCATTTGATCCTTACAAAGACCCTGGGAGGGAGGTGCTATATTATTATCTTCATTTTGCTGACGAGGAACCTGAGGACTGAACGGTTACATGACTTGCCCATAATATCTTGGGCAGTTTTTGAACTCAGGACTTCCTATCTTTGTCTTTCTCTCTGTTAATATGCTACCAAACTGCCCCAAGTCACTAAAACTCCCCAGGCTTCAGTTTCCTCCTTTGTAAAACCAGAGTGTTGGACTAGACAACATCTGAAATCCTTTCCAGCTCTAGATCTCTTATCCCATGGACAGGCCATTATGCTAAGTACTCATGCCCTGGGAAGGCTTCCTCATTTGGTGCAATGGACAGCTTGGAGCCTGAACCTTCCAAAAAGCAATCATTTTACTCAGCAAAAGTACAAATGAGTTTTCCTAAAAAAGTGCTTAGCTCCCAAGGAAGCTCCATGAGATCCCAGAACCTCCAGGTATACTCCTTGCCCAAAATCTTGATTCAGTCATTTGTTTGAGGTCAAAATTAACTCAAACTGCCCAACTTTGTTTTTTTCAATGTCTGAAGTGCTAATTCAGTCAGGAGGACGTGAGTTCAAATCAACTCTGTCACTGTTCCTGGATGGAGTGTGTCAACGTACTCTGATAAGGCCCCCTTATAACTTTCTGCACCAGAGTTCCTCTCTCTGCCTCCCTCTCAGCTTCTGTGTTTTCTCTCCCATTAGAGTGAAAACTGCTAGGATACAGGGACTGTCCGCTTTTTGCATTGGCCACCTCAGGACGTAGCACAGTGCTTAGCACATAGTTAGACTTAATAAATTATGTTTACTTCATTCACAGCCCGATTGTCTGTGTGACCATGGACACGTCGTTTAACCTCCTGGCCTCAGTTTTCTCATTTGTGAGATGAGAATACCAGCATCACTGACTAAGAAAATGGGGCTGATACAAGGCTCCAGTGAGATGGACTGCTAACATTCTCTGTTAACCTTAAAATGCCCCATAAATGGCGGCTCTCAGGAGTAAAACGTGCCTTGTAGGCAGTTGCCTTTTTTCACCTCTAGGGAGGCCCAGTCTAACCAATGAGAGTCAAATCAGAGTAGAAACTGGAGTCTAAGGGATTTACCTATTTATAAGACCTGAAAAATAGGAAGCACCGTAATAAATATCTCAGGGAGTCCAGGGTGAAATGTTTCCATTTCTCATCTATTAGGAGGAGTGATGTTGGGGCAGGAAACCTTGGAGGCAAGCAGTTGAATTAAACTCTCCTCAGTGAGTATCATCACAGGATCAAAGAATCATAGACCTAAGCGACCTCTTTATTTTTTCATTTGAGGAAATGACTTGCCCAAAGTCATATAGATGATAAGTAATAAGACTGAAACTCTGGGCTCCATGTCAGACTGATTTTCCTTGTTCCCATGATGAAGCCAGACAGGAACCAACTTCCCAGATGCTGTACCCTGTCCCACCCTCTCAGTTTTGTTAATGTCTCAAGTGTTGAACTTCTGAAAAGGAAGATCTCAGTTCAATTTTTAAAAATAATTTTAGTGTTTTATTTATTTATTTTATTTTAATAACAAATTTCTACATAAGTGTTCCAAAATTCTATGAACCAAATTGTCTCCTTCCCTTCTTCCCTCCCCCCTACCAGAGCTAACGAGCAATTCAGTCTGGGTTCTACGTGTATTATCACACAAAACATTTCCATATTATGCATTTTTGTAAGTAAGTAGTCATATAAAACCAAAACCCCAAATCATATATCCAGATAAACAAGGGATCGGTCATATGTTTTCTTCTGCATTTCTGCTCCCACGGTTCTTTCTCTGGAGGTGGAGAGCGTTCTTTCTCGGAAGTCCCTCAGAATTGTGCTGCAAAGTCTATTACATTTGACCATTCCACAGTATTGCAGTTACTGTGTACAATGTTCTCCTGGTTCTGTTTATTTCACTCTGCATCAGTTCATGTATGGAAGACCTGAGTTCAAATCACACCTCTGCAATGTGACCATGAGCAAGCAACTTAATCTTTCTGAGCTCCAATCTCATCCCTAAAATTAGAATAATTATACCAGTAATGTCTACTTCCCAGGACTTGGAGAGATGATGTATATAAAGTGCTTTCAAAGGTGAAAATAACAGCTCTTCTTTGTTGTTGCTCAGCTGCTCTCAGTCATGTACAACACTTCATGACTACATTTGGAGTCTTTTTAGCAAAGATGAGTGGTTTGCCATTCCCTTCTGCAACTCATTTTACAGATGAGGAAACTGAGGCAAACAGGGTGAGGTGACTTGGCCAGGGTCACACAGACAGTAAGTGCCTAAAGCCAGATTTGAACTTGGGAAGATGAGTTTTCCAAACTTCAGGTCCAGCAATCTATTCACTGTCACCTAGTTACCTGTCAGCTGTCATAGATAGGTACAAATAAATCAATCAACAAGTATCTGTTAAGTGGTTACAACATGCCAAGTACTATAGTAGATGCTGGGGAAACCAAGACAAAAAGAAATAGGCCCTTCCCTCAAGGAACTTAGAGTCTAATGGAGGAAACAATGTATACACATTTAAGTGCTTAAAATATAGAAAAAGTAATCCAATCCAATGAACAGTTATTAAGTACCTACTATGTGTCAGATACTGTACTAATCACTAAGGATACAATTATAATAATTTTTTAAAACTAGAAAGCCAGTCCCTGGCTTGGAGATGACTACAGTGTATGGTAGTGAGGGAGATAGATAGATAGATAGATAGATAGATAGATAGATAGATAGATAGATAGATAGATAGATAGATGACTACAGTGTATGGTAGGGAGGGAGATAGATAGATAGATAGATAGATAGATAGATAGATAGATAGATAGATAGATAGATAGATAGATAGATAGACAGACAAATAGATAGACGGATGGATAGACGGATGGATGGATGGATGGATGGATGGATGGATGGATGGATGGATGGACACACAAACGGAAGCAGGAGAAAAGGGTAGGAGGAGAAGACACAGGCAGGGCAAGCAGATGTACATTGAGATGTGTTTGAAAACCAGTTTCTGCCCCCTATGTAAAGGAAGGCATTGGGAGGAGTTTGGTACTCTAACCTCCAACCCTCCAATCAGAGGGGAGAGGATGCTAGGGGAAGTGGTGTCCATCAAAGCTCGAGTTAGCATCTTAAGGAGGAAGGAAGATCCTATCAGCTGGCACATCCAGGGAAGGCCTCACAAGGAGGGAGTGCTTGAGCTGAGTTTTGAAAGAAGCCAGGGATTTTGTAAGAGGTAGAAGTGAGAAGATTTATGGCATGAGGGATGTCACTTATCTGATCCTCTTTTTCACTGAGAAAATCTCCCAAGCAGCAGCAGCTTTGAGCCTCTCTGTTGGGCTCTGCCAATTTTCTCCCAAAGCATGATCAAGTTCCTCATCAAAGCCTCAATAAATGTGTGTGTATGAGTACTGCCAGGCAGGAGAGGGGTACGACTCCATCCCTGCCTTTGGTAGGAGGGATCCGATCTAGCGGGCATTTACTGAGCACCTTCTATACTACAGGCACTGTGTTATGTTCAGGATGCAAAGACAAAAATAGAAAACAGGCCTTATCCTCCAGGAGTTTCAATTCAACTGAATAGACCACGTATGGAACAAAGATAAATGGCAATGATGGGTGGCTCAGGCTGGGTGCCAAATAAGCCACAAAGTCAGGGGAGGAGAAAGAGGATCAGTGAACTGAGGGGGCGCTGGTACTTGGGCAATCCAGGAAGGTACTACCTAAGTGGAGCCTTGAAGTCTGTAGAGGTTTTGAAAAACAAGAAAGAAAAGTTTTTTGGTCTTATAAGATGTGTAGTCTTGGAAGCTGAAGAATAAAGGAAAGATGAACATATATGTATATGTATGCACATGTGTAGACATATATGTACACGTGTACATATATATTGCCAGACAAACCCCAAAGAAAGTAAAAGGATGAGCTTTTTAAGTTTTCATTTAGTTTTAACATCCTTTTGTTTAAGTTTTAGGTTCTAAATTCTCTTTCTCCCTCAACCATTGAGAAGGCAAGTGATATGATAAGTGAGCTTTTTTTTTTTAATAAAATTCTTACTTTTTGTCTTAGAGTCAATACTGTGTATTGGCTCCAAGGCAGAAGAGTGGTAAGGGCTGGGCAATGGGGGTCAAGTGACTTGTCCAGGGTCACACAGCTGGGAAATGTCTGAGGCCAGATTTGAACCTAGGATAAGTGAGCTTTTTTAAGTGAAGGAACCAGAAAAAAAATATATATATATACATATGTGTGTGTGTGTGTGTGTGTGTGTATCCCTTCCACGTAATGGGGGTTAGGATGCTATGCTCCCTAAATCTAGAATATCAGCATTAAATTTTTGGCTTTTGTCAGGGATTTCTTTGATGGTCTCTACAATCCTCTCTGTGTGTGTACAGCGTACTTTAAATGTCCATATTACACCCTGATCAAGAAGGAGAGGTAGTTTAGTTGTCATCTGCTTAGGACCAGAAGGAACTAAAAGAAAAAGCTTTTTTTATTTTGACAATTTAAATTTATTTTTTCCATCCTTTTCTTTAAGTTTTGAGTTCTAAACTCTCTCCCTCCTTTACGCATTGAGCAGAAAAATGAGAGCATAGATGAGCTTTTTTAATTGAAGGAGCCAGAAAAAAAAAAAAACTAAAGAATTAAAGAATAACATCCAGCAGGCATCAAAAGGATTCCAAATCACTCCTGGATATGTGCTATGTTTGCTTTCCTGCTGGAGGCGCTTGTCAACTGAGTGTATATGAAGTGAGAAACAATCTCAGAAAACTTGAGGAATAGCTTTCTTTCTGTGGCAGACAAAAATACATCTGGAGAAAAAAAAAAACAGGAAAGAAAAAATTCTGGAGAAATTGGGTAGAAAAGAATGGAAATGTGGGACAAAAGTCCAGTGAGCAGAATAATCTGGCAAATAGGAAGAGAAGGGGAAGAAGAAGCAGTCATGGGACCAGAGGCATGAAACTTTTCCCATTTAGAAACTTTCTCCGGATTCTGGGGAAACAACATCGCAGCAAGAAAGAGAAGAGAAGGGGGCAGCTGTGTAGTTCAGTGGATTGAGAGGTAGGCCTAGAGACAGGAGGTCCTGGGTTCAAATCTGGCCTCAGACACTTCCCAGCTGTGTGATCCTGGGCAAGTCACTTGACCCCCATTGCCTAGCCCTTACCATTCTTCTGCCTTGAAGCCAATACACAGTCCTGATTCCAAGATGGAAGGCAAGGATTTTAAAAAGGGGGGGGGGGAGAAGCTACAGGTTTTTTTGTGGGTTTTTTGTTTGTTTTTGTTTTTGGTGCTTAGCATCTCCCTGCTGAGAGATTCAGAGCTGGCCAGTAGGATGCTGAGTTCAAATTCTTTAGATTTGCTAAATATGCAATACCACTGTACCATCCTGGTAATTTCATACAGTCAAATGAATGAATGGATAAACATTTGTTGTGTCTACCATGTCCTAGGCAGTCTAGGGATGCAAAAATAAAAGTAGACAGTCCCTGACCTCAAGAAGCTTACATTCTAATATGCAACTAGAACACATGTAAGGGAATGGTTCCCAGAGACTGAGTTTTAGTCTAGGGAGTCACAGGAATGAGAGGCTGGGAGCTGGGGAGGAGCAGATTTAACAGATAATTCTCACTATATTTGGTATGCCAAGAGTAAATTTAAAGTCTGTTGTTTAGGAAGGCATTTTATTTATAGCTTACAATAACCCCAAATCCCTTAGGGTTTAGGGTTTTAGATGAATTCCTTTCTGTTTTTCATTAAAAATGCTAATAAATAAAAAAATTTCTTTAAGTAGTAAGGATGCTATGAGTTCAAATCCAGCCCTCAAACATATACTAGTTCTATGATCCTGGGCAAGTCACTTTACTTGTGCTTGCCTCGTCTGTAAAATGGGGGGAGGGGTGATGATAATAATAGCATCTACCTCAGAGTTATTGTGAGGATCAGATGAGATAATTATACAAACACTTAACCTAGTCCCTAGCACCTGGTAGGCACTACCCTTCACATAAAACAATCAGTTTCCCCACCATTTCTTTTTTTTAAGCCCTCATCTTCCATCTTGGAATCAATACTTTGTATTGCTT